>NW_016108009.1:230370-279683 GCF_001604975.1 Cebus imitator
GCCTCCTGGGTTCAGGCAATTCTCCTGCCTCAGCCTCCTGAGTAGCTGGGATTACAGGCACGCACCACCATGCCCAGCTAATTTTTTGTATTTTCAGTAGAGACAGGGTTTCACCATGTTGACCAGGATGGTCTCGATCTCTTGGCCTAGTGATCCACCCGCCTCGGCCTCCCAAAGTGCTGGGATTACAGGCTTGAGCCACCGCGCCCGGCCTCAACTGAAGTTTTTCTGATGATATTTTTTTCCTAACAAATACTTATATAAATATCTGAAAGAATTCCAATGACATTTAAATCATTAAAGATCTCGGACACTTTTACGTGTTTGGTCTTACCCACTTTTCCATTTGTTTTATTATCATGAACATGCGTGTTTCTTGGAAGAAGGAAATGTGTTTCTGGCAGAAATTTTGTTTCCTTTAATCTGTGTCCATAGATACCATATGGAATGAGATGATAAAATTATTGGATTTAACAGATCAGCGTGGGAGGTTAAAAAAAAAAATCAAGAATTTTATTGGCACAAATTCCTGGTTTCTGTACCCTACTTTCTCAACTATAATTCTTTGACAATCCTTCATTCTTTCCTCTAGAACCAATCACAATGTAAGTCCTAAATCTAGTGGTTTTTATCAGCATTCATCCTACTTGGACTTTCTGACAAACTACATTCTAACTCTAGAGATCTCTCTTCTCACATCACTCTACCTCAGCGTCCAGAATACTCTTGGACCCCTTGCCCATTTTCTCTGATTTGTTTTCTTTCTAGACTCTCCTTTATGAACATCAGGATAAAGTCCTTAGCTAAACTCACCTTCCTTATGAGTTAAGCTCACCTTTTTACTTTTTGTGGCTCTCTAACCCTTATATTTCTTAAGGCTTTACATTTATATATTTAAGTGCACAACCTTAGAGTATATCTGTGAGTGTGTGTGTGTGTGTGTGTGTGTGTGTGTGTATTTCATCCTGTTCCTGAGCTTCATTTCTGTATCACCAATTATTTTACTTATGTACTATAATTTTAATACGCTTAAATAAATGTATTATCTATCTCACTAAGGTCAGTTATTTCCCAGAATTCTCTCTTTAGTTTTAAGCAATACAAACACCCTGACAGTCCTAGACCAGGTCTTTATTATCTCATGCCTAATTTATTTATTTTTTTTTCCATTTATTTATTTTATTGCATTTTAGGTTTTGGGGTACATGTGAAGAACATGCAAGATTGCTGCATAGGTACAACACGTGGCAGTGTGATTTGCTGCCTTCCTCCTCATCACCTACATCTGTCATGCCTAATTTATTACAATAACTTACTAACCCTTTCCCTTTTCCCCATAGTGTCCCATTCAGATAAATATAGAAATTTCACATCAATATGATGAAAGTACAAGTCTGATGATGTCACTTCCCTCAAGTCCTCATTTAAAAACTTACCATGACTCCCCATTCATTGCCTCAAAAACTCCAAAGACTCAGCATTCAGGGCATTCTAAGGTCTGGCTACCAAACTACTTTCTGGGATGACTTTTCAGTACTTCTCAGCATGGATGTTAGTAAGTCAGAAGTTGATTGACTATTTAGTTAATCCTGAAAATTTCTTCCTCATATTTGGGTTCCAAATCACTGTGGATAACAATCTAATCTAATGAGGTCCTCCTCATTCTTCAAAATATATATCATGCTACCCACCCTGTGAGATCCTTTTGCACACACAGTGATGCTGCCCTTCTGCTGTGCAAATCACTCTGCATGTACGATTTCCTGCTTTTTGTTATTAAATTTCCTCGCAGAGGAAAAAAATATTTTTATAACACTGTTTTCAAAACCTATTGACTTTAAAGTTATATGGAAAAGTAAGATTTCAACTATCTGATTACATCCTGATAAGAATACATTACACAATTATTTTCTCTGTTAGTTCTGGACAATGAATAATTTGGATTAATTTTATGAACTGCACTTTATCATGTTGACTTTACATATGAAAAATGAGAATTAGAGATGACTAATACTTAGTCCTAACTATCCAGTTAAATTTTTGTGACACTATAATTTACCTACCTCATTCTATCTCAAAAAAAAAAAAAAAAAAAAAAAAAAACCAACATATGGCTAGAAGATACAAACTGGCAGTAATTACTCCAAATCTGAACTACAGAAGGGTTTCATTTGGACTGTATAAATTTACTGAAGTTTAATAATGTTTCAACATTTAACATTTAATATAAAAATCTACATTTCTGACTTATTTGAAACTTGGAGAATCAGATATCATAGGTCATGGCAGCAACTGGACAGAATTTTTTACTTCACTAATTTACATTCCTCACTTGCATCAAAAGGCTTTTATTTTATACTTTGGAAAATAAAATATTTAGAAATTAGTCTAGGGATCTACTAACCCATATCTTGCTCTAAAGTAACTTAAGTGAATAGTAATTTTATAAGAAAATAACATAGTTAGTAAACTAAATACATTTTAAATGTGACTTAAAAAAACAGAATATTTCTAATTGACTACAAAATATTCCATGGCTTAGGAGACAATTCTAAGCAATGCAACCAACAAATATTTGTCAATTTACTTTTATGAATCAGGCACTGAACTGGGTTATTAGTATACAATAATAATTAACAAAACTTTCCCAGTTCTATAGGGCTATATATATATATACTTTCACTGAGGACACACTTAAACATCAAACATTGCAAAGGCATGTCTAAAAAACATTTGACAAAATGCAACATCCTTTTATGATGGAAAACTCTCCATAAACAAGACATAGCAGAAATGCACCTCAACATAATATAGGCCATGTATGAAAAGTCCACAGCTAACATTACACTCAATGGTGGAAAGTTAAAGGCTTTTCTTCTAAGATCAGAGGCTAGCCAATGATGCCCATTCAAACAACTTCTGTTCAACAGAGTATTAGAAGTTTTGGCCAGAGCAATTAGACAAGAAAAAGAAGTAAAAGACATCCAAATAGAAAAGGAAGAAATGAAATTGTCTCTGCTTGCTGATGCCATGAACTTATAATATATAAAAACCTTAAATACTTCACCAAAAAGCTGTTAGAACTGATAAAAAAAAAATCGGTAAATTTGCAGGGTACAAAACCAACACAGAGAAGTCAGCAGTGATTCTTTATAATAAAAACAAAGTACCTGAAAAAATAATTAAGAAATCAGTCCCATGCAAGATAGCATCAAAAAACAAAATAAAATATGTAGTAATAAATTTAATCAAGGAGGTAAAAGATCTTTATATTATAAATTATAAAACACCGATAAAAGAAATTATAGATGACACAAATAAATGTAAAGCTATACTATGGTCATAAACTAGAAGAAACAATATTGTTAAAATGTCCATCGTACTCAAAGTGATCTTCAGATTTACTGCAATCCTCATTGAAATATCAATGTCACTTTTCACAGAATTTATATAAAACAGTCCTGAAATTTGTATAGACTCAGAAAAGACCTCAAATAGCCAAGCAATCTTGAGAGAAAAACAAAACACCAACAACCAAAAAACAAAGCTGGAGACATCACACTACCTGACTTCAAAATCTATTACAAAGTCATCAAAATAACATGGTACTGGCCAAAAAGCAGACACGCAGATTGACCAACAGAACAGCATAAGGAGCTCGGAAATAAACCCATGAATTTATGGTCAATTGAATTTTTTTTAACAAAGCTGCCATGGCCATACCATGGAGAAAAGACCATCTCTTCACTAAACTGTGCTGGGAAAACTGGGTATCTGCAAGCAAAAGAACGAAATTGGACCCTTATCTATTCCTATATACAAGTATCAACTCGTAGTAAATTAAAGACTTAAATGTAAGGCCACAAATTGTCAAACTATTAAAAGAAAACATAGAGAAAGTATTCCACAATATTGCTCTGGGCAGTAATTTATTGTCTAGGAACCCAAAAGCACAAGCAGCAAGAACACAAACAAATTGGATTATATCAAACTAAAAACCTTCTACACACACAAGAAACAAAACAAAATTAATGGAATGAACATGCAGCCTATACACTAGGAGAAAATATCTGCAAGTAATACATTTGATAAGGGGTTAATATGAAAAATATATAAGGATTCAAACAACTCAAAAGCAATAAAACAAATAACCCAGTTTTTCTTCTATTTAACTTATACATTAGACTTCCTTACAAGATTTTATTTAAACAGAGGATACTGTGGCTAAAAAAATATCTTAAAAACACTGGTGCATAATAGCACCCAAGCATTTGGCTCCAATTGATATAAAATCTTCAGTGTGAGGTCGATACACATACACACACACACACACACACACACATATATATATGTCACACTGTACCCAATTAATAATGCAATTATTATTCGTCAGTTAAAAATAAAAATACAGAATAAAAGAATAAAACATTTCTACTTTTTAAAATGAGAATCTGCAGAAGTTAAAAGAGTGGTCTTTCTTCTGTTTTTATAAACTATAAAATAAACTATATGTATCCATAATACTTAAAAATACAAGTAAAGCTAAGTTCTATATGATTTATTGTTGTTCAAAAATTTTAACTCTTAAGAGGCAACTATAATTCTAAAAATAACTAAAATAGGCAAATTCAACAGTAATATCCATGACAAGAGAAAGTCTGAAAACCAAAACAAATTGTAAAATGCAAGAAACGAGATGGAGAATTAGAACCACTCAAAATGTCTACAGAAATATTTGGCAATCCCCATTGGGTTAAATTTTGGAACAGAAAAGGTTAGAATATAGTCTTCATATAAGAATTAAGGAGGATATTCCACTCCTTCTAACTGCAGTGTCAGTGTAAAAACTACATTTTGAGTAAGGCAAAAAAAAAAAAAGTATTTTTACTGAGCATAAAAACCATCATTCAAGAGATTAAAGTTAGGAAGTCTTACTTTTATTATTAAAATTATCATTCAAGAGATTAGCTTTAAGTTAGGAAGGCTATATATTTAAAGATAATATTTAAATATCTAAGTCCTTAGACGATAACAAAGAATGCATAATTTTTCTGTGTAAGTTTTATGACATGGAGGGCTGTCAATGTAAATTATATCATGATTTTGAACTAACAGGAGTGCAGATGAATGATTCGTTGCCGAGTCTAGACTATTTTGTTGTTTTGATACACCAAATCTGTTCCATATGTTATACTTCTAAAATACTGCTTACCTCAGTTATGATCACATGAGCACATGATGAATTGTTATAATCACATGAGCACATGATGAATTTCATTCACTAATGTGGTCCCACAGATCAAAATCATTTTCAAAGTAAAGAATGAAATATATAAATATACTATTATCTGTTTTATTTATTAAAGAAAAACTATCCTAAGTTTAGTTTTATGATCTGACGACAGTTTGAAGCCACAAGAATTAAGTTTAAACATTTTACATAAATAAGAAAATATGGTTATAGAAATTACAAAAAATGAAATGATACCAGAGACCAAACTTTTTTCAAGAAGAGTTAACAGTAATTTAAAAATGTTCATATTCATCTGATAGTATGATTATGAAAATGAATATATTACAAATATGAATAAGTACGTGGAGACTATAATTTTAGATTCCTAATATATTATTGAAAGGAATTTGGAAGAACTACAGAAACTAAAAATTCTATATCTTGTGGAGAAATGTATGCACTGAAAATAGTAAATTATCTGAACCTTTTCTGAGCCTGTACAGCTAGTACTCGACTTACGACCACGATTGGTTCCGACAGACCGGTCGTAACATGATTTGGCCGTAAGTTGAGTAGGCTATATGCACGCGGAGATGGTAGTGCTGCCGGAAGCTGGTCCGCACTGTCGTACGCCCAGCTGGGCAACGTTTGCGCTGCCAGACGCGGAGCAGTCGTTGCTAGCGATTGTGGTCGTACGGTCCAATGGTCGTAAGTTGCATAGGTCGTAAGTCAATCAATACCTGTATTTCTTCTCCCTCTATATTAATAAGTGTGTCCATCGTTATTTGATTCTGTTTTGCTAGTCTGCAAGGCACTACTCATTTTTGAATTCAGAGTCAAAGAAAGTACAGTGTATTTAATCAGCCTTCCATTTCAAGGCACAGAGAAACGAAATAGGAATCCTGGACTTCACAGCCCGTCAAATAAAAGGACATTTCAAAACATTAAAGGCAACAGAGTACCAGATGTATTATATTGGGGAAATGAACATTTATTTGTAAGTGAATTTACTTTAGATATCTTTCTCCTTTCTATAACCTGTAGAGGAGTTTACCTGAGAGATTCTGTGTGAATACTGTCATTATATTTAGCTTGAACTGACGGGATACAGGTATTGATTGACTTACAACGTATGCAACTTACGACCATTCGACTTTACGACCACAATCGCTAGCCACGACTGCTCCACGTCTGGCAGCGCAAACGCTGCCCAGCTGGGTGTACGACAGTGCGGACCAGATTCCGGCAGCACTACCATCTCCGCATGCGCCATTTCAACTGTACATATAGCGTACTCAACTTATGACCAAATCGTGTTACGACTGGTCTGTCGAAACCAATCGTGGTCGTAAGTTGAGCACTCGCTGTAATAAAGAAAAGTCATTGGTTTAACGTCCTTGTCTATTTTGATGCTCACTTTAACATATCAAATAGGAAGCACGCTCAAAAGGTACCTTTGTCATCCTAGATGATACTTTCCTTTTTGTGACTTACAAGCATTTTTGTTTCTTTCATTTATCAAGAAGTGAAATGAATTTTGCAATCTCTCTTTCTCTTTCTGTAGGAGTGTGTGTGTGTGTGTGTGTGTGTGTGTGTGTAAGTTTACAAAAAGACAATTGCTGGACGTCCTAAGAACAATAAGCAGTTAACCACTGTATTATAAATTATTTATTTTCATAAAATAATTAACTTTATAAAATTATCACATTTAAATAATTTTATTGACTTAGTCACATAAATTCTTTTCTTTTCTGCATTTAATATATCAATTTTAATGGTTTTATCAATTCACTATACATTCCTCATGACAACAGACACAGATACAGCAGCTGTGTGGTACTCTTCCATGGAGAGCTAATCACATTGAATTCGAAGTGAATGTCCTCCCTGCCTAAGCATGGCACAGTCTTAGTGACATAATGTGAAGACTTTGGGCTTACTGTGTAAAAATCACAATCCTATAAATATTATTAATAGACAAATTTTTACAGATATTTTACCATGTAATTTAAATTTTAGAAGTTTTGATAAAATTGCTAGTAGTCTATATGCAGAAAGCACATCACACTGACAGTGCAGAGGCAAAGATTTTGCAGAGGTATATCAGCTTTCCAGATTGTGCAGGTTACACACAATACGATATCAATCTTATTCCTAAGAGATCCCAAAAAGATATGTCAAAGCCTAGCTGTAAACTATAGTACTTTATATATCTATATTAATAAAAATAAAATCCTCAAATCTTAATAAGAAACTTTAAATGCAGGCTGCATAAATGTTAGCCGGCTCATAAAGACACTGTAGAAGTTGAAAAATGATTGCTATATTTCAGTGTTTATTCCCACTCAACATACTGCCTTCTAAGCTTCCTTTATTTTTGTTCAAAGCATGATCTTAAAGACATGTTTAAGTTAACTGATGTCATGCAGGGTACCTACACTGTATTATGGCACATGTTGGTGGCCCTCTGTGCCCTAGATATATGCACACAGGGTGCAAGTTAAAAACTACAGGGGAAAATTGGTTTGGATCCTCTTCATTTCATTTGTTTAGCTTTTCTGTTGTTTTTCTCTATTGCACGTATTCATGTGAATAAATCCTTTTTAAGTTAACCCTTTACTTTTCCTTCCACGTGTATTTTCTTATATACTGTGAATGTGAAAACCTAACTAGTACACTTGATCTTGTTTCCATATGAAAGTGCAAGTCTTTATTAATTTAGATTGCCTGAACAGAATATCCTATGATGAAGAAGGAAAATGGAGAGATGTTTCTTTTTAACTCTGCAGGTCAGAGACGAAGCCAGGCCTTTCCATTTTTCAATACTGCATATTTAATCTGCAACAAAAACATTAAGCCATAACAGCCTTTTTATGTATTAGTTTGTCACCTCTGCACTGCAAAATAAATACTAAATTTTTTATTTTTTAAAAAATAGACAAATTTCCACATTAAAAATTGTTATCCATATAAATTGTATTTAAAACTTTTCTAGAATAGATTGGGCAATGTTTTTCCTCACTTAAACAAACAGAAACTAATTAGTATTCTTTTCAAAATCTTTTTGGATGAATATAGAGACAAGGTAAATATTTTCTTAAAAACAGGATAAGAATCTTTCTTAATGAATCAAATTCAGTGTTGGCAGGTAGTACCAAACTCCCACTCAGCTGTTCCGGAACCTGGATCATGAATACAAAGTAGCTTAATTTGTCTGGACAGAAAAAATTAGTAAGACAATGTGCTTTTGTTTGTTTTCATATACGTGTCACCCATCAAATTATAAAATCTATGTGGTTTAATTTTGTAATGCCTAGCATTCATTTGGCTCATAGTATGTGCTCAGTAAACATTTATTCACTTGAGTTTAAATTGAGAACGTGTAAGTTTGCCTTCCTGCTATTCCATAGTGAAAATATATTGAAAAAATGACATTTTTACCATATTTCTCCCAGAAGGTATCTCCAATTACTGGTAGAAATTCTTATCGTTTTGTTCCACCAGTGACTAAAACGGTAATATATAACTTATAGACATGACTATTTGCATTCTGACACCAATTCTCTGGCATGAAGTGTGTGACCTACAATTGAGCTCAACTGTGATACTAATGGCCTGGAGTTGGCAAAGACACCACACGTTAAAGGTCTCAGTCTCACACGACTGCGCCCAATTTAAACACCAGCCATAAGTCCTAGGTGTCCTCAAGCCAACTGTATTCCTGCCCAGCCAGCTACACATCTGGGGCTCCCATAAACCCTCAGATTCAATAATTAGCTAATATAACTCACAGAACAACAAAAGCACCATACATATGATAACAATGCTATTCTAAATGAACAGTAGATGAAAGGGTGTGTGGGGGAAAGTCTTAAATGGTCTCCCAAGCACAGGAACTTCCGTGACTATGATGTTAGGTGCCCCATTCTCCCAGGACATCAACATATTCACCAACCAGGAAGCAGTCAAGCCTCACTTTTCAGAGTTTTTATTGAGGCTTCATTATGCGGGTATGATTAATTAAATCATGAGTCATGTGATGAAACACAGCCCCCCCCCCCCACCCCGGCCAGTCCCTTTCTCCTCCCTAGAGTTGGGGGTAAAGGCGAAAAGTTTCAACTTTTTAATCAGAGTTTTCTTTTTCTGGTGGCCACCCCAGCTTATAGAGGTGCCCCCTCCATAAGTCCCTTCGTTAACATAGCATCTGTGGTATGGTTGAAGAGTATGAATTACAAAACATACTCTTATCACACAGAAAATTAAAGGACTTTTGAAGGTCTCAGCCAGGAACCAGGGACAAAGACCAAGTATTTGTTTTTATTATACCACCTAGTCATCTCACATTTTCATTATTTTGCTTCTTACATTAGAGTGTAATTATCATATGATTGTATTGTGTGATTATGATCACCATTTGGGAATGGGGATCACTCAAAAGCAATTTTAAAGAAAGCAGTCTAGAAGCAAATTGTGCACAGATATACAGCTGAATAAAAGGCTTTGTAAGTACATCAAAGCAAGAGAAAAGAAGCCTTTGGAAGAAAATGAGACAAAACTTTCCCTTTTTTTCTATTACTGTTTTCTTCTTTTCCATTTCCTTTTCTCCTCACCTTTTCCATCTCTATTCAGCTCTTCTACTGTGTTTCCAATACCTGTTATGCCTACTTTGTTGGGATAAGGGTCACTGACCTTCAAACATGAAAAGCAACAGTGAGAAAACCAGTGGTGATAGGAGTATTCAGGACAAGAATAATGAAAAAAAAATCAGCAAAAAGAGTGGACAACAATCAAAGAAAGGTCAGATGGAAAGGAAAATGGGCACAAGTACTGTCACCAAGATGGCAGAACCCAAAGTAACCCGCTCATTTCTCCCCAAAACAACAAAATACTCAACATTACTAATCATGAGGGAAACGGAAATCAAGGCCACAGTGAGACATCATCTAACTCCAGTTAGAATGGCTACTATCAAAAGATCAAAAAGACAAAAAGTAACAAATGACAGCAAGGATGCAGAGAAATGAGAACGCTTATAACTGTTGGTTCTAAGAATGCAAAGTGGTACAGCAATTATGGACAATAATATGAACACTCTTGAAAAAACTGGCAGAACTGTCACATGATCCAGCAATCTCACCGCTGGGTATACATCCAAAAGAAAATTAGTATTTCAAAGGGGTGTCTGCACTCCCATGTTTATAAGGGCAGCATTCAGAACAGCCAAGATGGAGAATTAACCTACGTGTTCATTAATAGACGACTGGCTAAAGAAAATGTGATATGTATGCACAGCAGAATATTATGAATCTGTAAAAATAATGAAATCGTGTTATTTGCAGCAACATGGATGGTTTCTCTTAACATAATAGTCATTACGTTAAGAAAAAAAAGCCAGGTACAGAAAGACAAGTATCT
The DNA here is from genome assembly GCF_001604975.1 of Cebus imitator. Taxonomy (NCBI): domain Eukaryota; kingdom Metazoa; phylum Chordata; class Mammalia; order Primates; family Cebidae; genus Cebus; species Cebus imitator. Next base: position 241,019 of record NW_016108009.1, read on the forward strand.
CATGTGTTCACTCATACGTGGAAGATTTTTTAAAAAGTAGATTTCATGGAGATAGAGAGTAGAATGGTAGTTACCAAAAACTGGGGAAGAAATAGAGGAAAAGGGAATGAAGAGAAGCTGGTTAATGAGTACAAAAAATATAGTTAGATACAAGGAATAGATTCTAGTAGTCAACAGTACAGTAAAGAAATTATAGTTAATAAGAATTTATAGTGTATTTCAAAATAACTGGAAGAGACCGATCGTAATGTTCCCAACACAAAGAAAAAACAAAGGTTTAAAGTGAAGAATATCCTAGTTACTCTCATTTAATCATTACACATTGTATGCCTGTGTTAAAATATCCCAAAATATGTACAACTATAGTATATCAATTTTAAAATATAAAAGGCAAATAAAAAGTAAAGCATGATGTTTAGGAAATGTTTTGATAGAGTGTTCAAATTTGAAGAAATTAAGTGTGATGTATTATATTTAACAGGGAATACTGACTCTTCACAAAAATCCACTACCCTCTTCTTCCTAGGCATATAATCAGACTATATTTCCTAGGCTCTCTCAAGTTAAGTGTGGCTATGTGATTAAATTCCAGGCAGTCCATACCAATGAAAGTGCTATGTGCCACTCCCAGTGCTGGCTCATGAAAACATTCATCAATTTACTGTTGGTATATGTCTACTGTTCCTTCCTGCATTTAATTGAACATTACTTGAAAGACAGAAGCTAAGGCACTTAGTTTCAAGCAGAGATGAAAGGAAAAAGGAAACTGGGATTAACAATCTGCCAGATTTTTAAACTGTCAGCTTCTGGATTTCAACAGAATAGGAGACAAATCTGAATGAAAAAAAATAAAAAGACTTTAAACAACAAAGTTCAGCTGGGTGTAGTGGCTCACGTCTGTAATCCCAGCACTTTGGGGGCTGAGGCGAGTGGATCACCTGAGGTCAGGAGTTCAAGACCAGCCTGGTCAACATGGTGAAACCCCATCTCTACTAAAAATACAAAAAACAGCTGGGTGTGGTGGTGCATGCCTGTAGTCCCACCTACTTGGGAGGCTGAGGCAGAAAAATCCCTTGTACCCAGGAGGCGCAGGTTGCAGTAAGCTGAGATCATGCCATTGCAGTCCAGCCTGGGCAACAGGAGAGAAATTCCGTCTCTAAAAACAAAACAAACATAAAAGAAAGTTCAATACAAATCTCTGTCTCAATAACTGGAAGGTATTTCTATAAAAATCAGAGAAATGCATTGCTTGTGAAAGCAAAGAAATGAAGAATTTGTAACCTATGTTTCAGAAGAAACTTTGGGTATATGCCTGGGCATAAAACTGAATGGGGGTAAGAGTGCAAAAAGTTTATCAATTTTTTCAGAGAAGTCAGCATTATAGTCTGAAAAACGTTTAATCTTTGCAAGCTTTCATAAGCATAAAAATCTTCAAACTTCCTCAAACTTGCATAAGCAAGTAGCAGGCTACAAAAATTACACAGGCTGCAAGGAGTGTGTATTTCTGAAGTGACATAGGTAACGATGGCTTAGGAAGAAGCTTGGGTGGAAAGACAGAGGCCACAGAAAACAGTAGAAAAGGGAGTTTCTCAAGATAGCAAGGAGTAATCAATGAACTTCACAACATTGTTCACGTATGAACTAGTTATCCTTCCACCTTTTTAGCTCTTTTCATTTGTCATTGAAAGACAGTATCGTGATGATGGAATTCAGGACATACTACTCCAAAATATGTCAACTTGACAGGTGAGAAAACAGCAGCAGCAGAAAGGACACTCTAACCTTCTCTTACCCCTTCTTCCCTGAAGCCGGCCATAAATCTTAGCTGACCTTACACTCCAAGTAGGAGCTAAGATCCTGATTCCAGAGGGGTGCTCCCTGTTCTCAGAGGAGGACAATGTCCTCATGCCTTAAGACATAGGGACGCCAAGAGGAATTTGAAAAGCCAGTCCTTGCTAAGTCACCTCCCTAATTTATTACCATGATACCCCCTTTGGCCAATCATAACTCTATACAGCTTCCACTCCTACGCATATAAATACACAGATTTCTCTGTTTCTTTGAGTCTTTATTTCTGAAGACATATGTCACATAAAATTTATATTCAATACATTTGTTATTTTTTTCTCTTGTTAAACTGCCTTTTGGTATAGGGGCCTCTGCAATGGGTGAGAATTTTTTTCTCCCTATTGGAGTTAAATAATACCCAAAAATATAGTGCCTTGACATGCTGAACAGAAGCAGCCTCTCAAGATCTCTCCGACTCCCCACCTCCCTACAACCTCCTCTCAATCCTTTCTCTCCCAAAGCTCAGGATGAAGTTGTTCTCTGAAGTTCCCTTATTAGCCTAAAGTCTGGGCCTGCCAAAGAAAACAATTACTTCTGGTCACTTCCTTGAGTTTTCATTAACTGAACTCCCATCATAGGGAGCAAGACTGAAGTCTGTCAGCACACCTGAGCAGCTTTTGTCAAAACCATTGTCTGCTCTGTGGGCCCAACAGACTTTGTCCCAAGCCATATTATATGTTCTTTAAGTCCACTGAACTCCCCTGAAGATCATTTACTGTGTCCTCCCAAAATCATTCATACCTCCCATCTCCCTTTCCCCTAGGAAGAAACTATGTAACCATGTGAACCCCTTTGCATGGTGGGGCAATCACTTGGTGATTCTCCCACAGGCATGCAAATCCATTTCTCCTCTTACTCTGCCTTCTGTGAGTTTAAGCAAACCTTCAAAGGGCAAAGGGAAAATTTTATCTTCACCCCTAAATCCCCTATAGTGGATATTCTTCACTAAATAGGTACTTTCAGAAAATCTGTGAAGAGTATTATTTCTGATACCAATGGAAATCATATATTAATATTTATTAGAATGCAAGGTCTACAAGGAAAACATCAAAACTTAATCATCACAAAAGTAAAGCAATTGGGAATAATATAGTTTAACATTATACATCTATCCCTATAAATCATATCACTTCTTAAACATGACTGAAGACCACTTAGTAGCAAAAAAAAAAAAGTATGTAAGCAGCCAAGCTGGTGTTTATTTCTGATTTTATGTATTTATTTATTTAATTATATTTTCCTTGAGACAGAATCTCTCTCTGTTGCCCAGGCTGGAGTGCAATGGTAGGATCACGGCTCACTACAATGTCTGCCTCCCAGGTCCAAGCAATTCTTATGCCTCAGGCTCCTAAGTAGCTGGGATTACAGGTGTGTGCCACCACGCCCAGCTAGTTTTTGTATTATTAGTAGAGATGGGGTTTCACCATGTTGGTCATGCTGGTCTTGAATTCCTGACCTCAAGTGATCCACTGACCTCAGCCTCCTAAAGTGCTGAGATTATAGGCATGAGCCACCATGTCAAGCTGTGATTTAAAATCTTAACTGTGTTTCTAAAGGTGAAGGTTCTCACCTGTGAGGGTGGAAGGCATCTACTTACAGATAGATGGAAACAATATTCATAATTATGTTTGGAAGAATAAAAATCCATGTATGCCTCAGCCAAAAGTAACTATAGAAAATGCTACTGATTGTTTAAATATTGGAAATAAAGATCAGTTTTCTAATCCTAAAAATATCCTTGCACCCAGAATACAAATTGGAAAGATAATTAAATACTGTTAGCTGTCATATCAGTATACATTAATGATTTAAAAAAATCCTTGATTTGAAGAGTTACCATATCATTCATGGCACATTATTAGTTTGATAGAGTTGCCATAACAAAGTACTATTGACTGGGTGTCATAAACATTACAAATGTATTGTGTTACAGTTGTGGAGGCTAGACGTCTGAAATAAAGATGTTGTCAAGGTTGGTTCCTTCTGAGGACTGTAAATGAAGGGTCTGTTCCAGGCCTTTCTCCTTGGCTAATAGGGGACTATCTTCTGTTTCCCTTCACGTTGCCTTCCTTTAAGGTGTGTCTGTCTCTGTCTCTAAATTGGCCCCTTTTACAAAAAAGTCAGTGAGCCACAAACTAGAAACCACCCTATGGTCTCCTTTGAAGTTGACTACCTCTCCAAAGACCACATGTCTAATGGTTAGGACCCAACACACCTTTTTTTTTGGATGGGGCATGACAGAGTACATAATTCAACACACAACAGTATAAAAATCTACAAAGTTTCTATGTTTTTAAATTTTTAAGTTTCTAAGACCCTAACTTTAACATAATATGGTAACAAGTGTATCAAATAATTTTCCACAGCTTTCAACATTCAAACTATTGATTTCAATTCCACTTCCTCCAGCCTTTCTATCCATGAATAATTTGGAAAAATGTTGATGTACTGAGTTTCTTTTTTCTTCTTGGGAAAACCATCTAAAAGATGTAAAGCCAAATACAATCTTAAAAAAAAAAAAAATTACCCTGATGACAAAAGTCCCTTCTCTTTTCCTTGGAGCATTTTCTTTAGAAAACTTATAATTGTAAATCCTTTCACTGTCAAAAACTTGTAACTGAAAATCCTTTCTCTGTTACTGAGATGGGTGCAAATCTCTGAAAACCTGAATAAACCTCTAGCCAGTTTTGCATTCCAGGAATGTCCTTCTTGTGGGCCTTCCGGCTACCTTTTTGAAATGTGAACATCAAGGAAGAAGGCAACTTGTGTCTCTCTCTTTGCGAGTTTAGCCTAGATACCTGGTTCTAAATTGTACCTTCTTATTTGCTGCAAATATGTTTTTATTTTTTTCTTTGGATAAAGAGATGTATGTAATTGGCATATATACCTCATATTTTTCTTCTTTTTCTCTAATGCAATAAACACACAACCATATCAACACAAATGCTCACAAATACGGAAAAACCTTCTACAATTACGACCTTGCTCCATCAACTGACTCGTCAACAACTTAATACACAGAATAAAATGTTTATTAGTGACAATATCAACAAACATAAAATGTGTAATTATGTTTTTAGTACCATTTATTTGAATACTAATTACATGTCGAATTCAGGGCTAAGAGTTTTGCATAGATTATGTACTATAATCTTTATAATGACCCTACTATTTAAAATAGCTTCTAACACTATTTTCCACATAAGAATCCCAAGGCTATGAAATAATTTATCCAGTTTTCATTCCTCAAAAGTAGTGGTGAATTGGGCCAATCTGACTGCAGAGCCTGGCTTCTTCATCACGAGATGATCCTACAACATGCCAGCATGGAATTCCTGCTGGATTTCTTATTATTTGGTTTGCTTTTGAGTCTGAATCAATTTAGCCCTGCTTGCTATCTTTTTTTATGCTGTTGAAGTGATGTGGCATAGTGGTAATTTTCTGTCCTGAAAGTCAATGGCCTTACGTTTCCCTTACAGAACTGAACTGGTAGCCGTATAATCTTGGAAGAATTATCTATTTAGTCTGAAACTCAATTCCCACATCTGGAAGCACTGCACAACAACAATTCCCCTGTGGCCACAAAAAACAGGGTAAGGCTCTATAAACATTCCGTGTGTGACTAGCTTTGATGAAATCAATAGATGAGGGTGCAGACATAACCTTACTCAACAATATGTTCCCCAGGAATTAGGACAGCATCTGGTTGGTCATAACTGGTAATCAAAATAAATAACTAATTAAAAAATATAAGGCATCATTTTCTCTACCTCCTATATTGTGATAAGAAATGAAAACAGCCTAGATTTAACATTTTCCTTATTTATTTATTTTAGAGACGATATCTCACTCTGCCACCCAGGCTGGAGTGCAGTGTCATGATCATAGCTCACTGTGGTCTCCAACTCCTGGGCTCAAGGGATTCTCCTGCCTCAATCTCCCATGTCACTCTGATTACAGGCATGAAGCACCACATCCAGGTCAACACGTTTTACATGTATAAGATTGGGTCTTTTTTTTTTCTAATTCTGCCAGTAAACGACTATTTAGTAGTAAGTCAAAGCTGAGTGCAAAAACCATGTACATCCGCACTAAACCTATATACTGAAAATGGAAACCAAATCTTTCTGACAATATAATATTACTTTGGAATTCCATTGTGTCTATTAGCATTATCCGGATCTCTTTCCAATCCCAATCAAGTCCCTGTTTTGAAATATCATCATTAAATTAAATTCCAAATCTCAGTAAACTTTGACCTGGTTTTCCTCCCTCTGAGACCTTGCCAAAGCTCTATTGAGGCAGTCTCCCTTACCGAGGTAAGCGATAAACTTAGCTTTACCTCAGGTTGTGTTGGTGATATGTGGGAAGCCAGCTTTCAACAAAGTCTATAGTCTTCTAAGACCCTAAGGATTTTTGGAAACTGCAAAGCCCTATGTAAAGACAGATTTCATGACATAGCAAACTACTTATAATATTATCAATATAATTGACATTATAAGTGAGTACAGATATTTCTATTGCATTTAATTCCTTCACGAATCACGTTTTTAATATATACTTAATAATAATAGAACAAAATATCTCCATCATATTTACCTGTGATATAAATTGTTCAAATCTATCAATTTCACATTTTTAAATAATTATAAACCAGAATTTCATCTCCCAAATATGAATTCAAAATAGCATTTTATTTTTACTGTCTCATGGGATTTCCAGTTACATATTTACATAATTATTTTTTGAATAAAGATGGTTAAATCTAATTTACTTGATAATGTGGGGTCTTACCTTTTCCAGTTTTGAAAGAGCAAGAGAGTAACAGTCTTTGGCTCTGAACTGCATGAATCTCATGTTGGCTGGGTGAGTAAGCTCTGTGATAATACTGAGACTGGAAAACAACCTACATTTCAAAAGAACAATTGCATTTCACTAACAATCCAATATGCTTTTTTTTAATATAACAACAGATTTATGAGTAATTCCTAGCCTTAGGCATAAAACTATATCCAATTACAATAGCAGACAATGCCACATAAAATCTTCTGTACGATGCACGAAAAAATGAAACACCATTTCCTCAAGAATATTTTAACAGACATTTTAACACAATAAGAAAAATAAATTCAGTAATTTGGCTTTTATTAGACATTTTCTCTTTACACTTATGGGACAGCATAGAAGAGAAACTCATGAAGCTGACTGAAGAAGTTACAAGGTTACTTTATGGATGGCATTGAAACAGAAATTTATAAAGATAAATATGCTGATTGGCAAAATTTCACATAATGAGCTTCTTGTCTATTATGTGAGCTCTTTCATGTCCTATGGCTTTCATTCTCATAGCATGCAGTTTTTAAATGTCAGATCTTGCTACAACAAACTTCTGAGGTGAGGAAATGATTTATATAAAATTTCATTGTAATGAATTGGGGCCAAGCTAAAGCATCGATAGTGTTCTCCAGAAGTATCCTGAGAATTTTTTCACAGGGCCCATGGCTTCACATGAACTTTCTTCCCATTTGACACTCCCTCAAAATATATACCAAAAGGTACACACATACATACAGGCTCACACAAGATTTCCTTCCCCAGAGAAAAGGTGCAGGATGATACCACAATAAATGGTTTTTATTTTTGCTGTTGCCGATGATCTGATCCTTACCTGATATCTATGCATCCCTGATTGCTTGACTTGTTTAAATATTTTGGTATTGTCTGTGGCACCCACTTCTGTGATAATCAGCTTTGTTTTCCATATGCATGATATGTCTTTACACTAACTTACGACCACTTAAAATTCCAATCACTAGGTTGAATCCATACCTAGAACTCAGGGACCAGACTGACTGCAAATATGCAGAATATAAACAGCCTGTTTGTGAGGCTCAGGAACAAATCAGCTCCTGCTGCTCTCAATTTATGCTCATTCGGTCAAGTGGGTGCTGTTACTTCCATGTGCCCGAGTGCTTGATGTGGTACATGCTTCTTTTTTAAATGGGAGCCCTGTCCCTGAGCCCCAGCACTACAGATGAGTTTTTACCTTTCCTCAGGTCTAACTCTGGAAGGAAGGCTGATGGATGATGTGTCAGGACTGCTCCCTCCTACTGAGGAGAGTAGGCCTTCCCTACTGCCTGCAGGGCCTTTCTTGGCCTTCAGCCCAGGCTTCTCTGACTATCTGCCTCTCAGGTTTGTTTCCACTGAGCTTTAGTCACCATTCCAGTTAAGACAGTAACACATTCTTAAAAAGACTTGTGGTTTTTTTTGCAGAGTTATCAGTGAAATTTAGACATCCTCTTATCCATTAGCCCAAATGGACTAACTGGGCCTTGTCTAATTAAGGCCTTTGAGAGCTAGGATATTATTGGATATTCTGTGAAATCTTTTAATAAAAGTAAGAAATATAGCCAGTATTATATGGATTAATCTCTATTTTGAGAATAAATACTATTATAGTTCTTGATTTAGGTAAATTTGAATAATTGTTATTGAAATAATATCAGCAAAACAACCAGGATATAATTTCCTTTGCTGAATTTAATGTTAAAAATACAGGAATTTTATTTGTGCAACTGATAACGTTCTCAATAATTCTGTGACCTTAAATTCATTACAGAAACTCTAAATATCCGATTCTGCAGAGAAAGGATGTAGCAAAGCATGAAGCTAGTGGCTACCCACAAAAGGTACTGTCTTTTAGTTATAATGTTATTACTATTTTCTTAGCTTTTTTCTTTTCCTAATGTTATTTATACCTGAAATGCCATTTCTTTTCTGTTTAATTTTCTCCTGAATCTCTATATTATGAATTCACAACCAATATTTAAAGTGGCTCTCAAATCCAATCAAGATGAAACTTAAAAATTTTTTAAAGCTAGAATAATCCTCTGCACCGTGGCTCCCCACTAGTTGATTTACTGATTATAATACCTGTCGGCCTCTACAGCATTCTGGTTGGTTTTATTCATGCCTTAGCTTTCCCAGTAGATCACAACATCTAGAAAGGCAAGGTTTCCCTCTCAATGCCTAAGACCTTACATTCCTTTAATTAGTAAATCTTTGTTAAAGTAAAGAATTATTCGATTCACGTTTGTGCTTTTGAGATGAAATCTTGATGAAGAGGGTGCTGAATTGAAATAGATTAGCTTACGGAGAAACGCGGTATTATCAATATTTCACATGATTTTCTTTTAGCAGCTCTAGTCTCACTCAGAAGTCACCCATGATAGTATATTCAACAAATAAAAGTTATCTGCTCAAAAACTCTTTAAAAATTAGAAAAGTGGCCTGATGGAAAAAATGTCAATTGACTTTTGCGCTGGCACACTCCATCTGGTAGGCCTGGGAAATGCCACCAACTGCCAAATTTCATACCATCTGGGAGTTTCAAAGTATTTATTTCAGAAATATTTTAAAATAACAATGTCACTAAAGATATTCACCATAATATGATTGTCACAGACAAAATTCAATCAACTGTGGAAATAGAAAATAAAATGAAAAATAAGACAAAAATGAATCAATGAACACAAAGCCTTATAGACTCATGCTGACAATAAATCCCTTATTCATGCACTGAACTTTAAAAAGAAAAATTAACCGACCTAAGTTTCTCCTCTTCGTCTTTTGCATTTTTTTTTTCTCTTTGGTGGATAACACGGGTCCATCAACAATAATTATAAATCACTATTCCAAGAGTTGTCTGTGTGTTAACTCATGTAATCTTCACATCAGGCAGAAGCCCTCACATTTTGTGTTTCCATCTGTACCCTCTCCTTCCCTAGGAAAAGCTGAGGGCGTCTGGCACCACCCTTACTCTGTCTCTTCAGTATCTTTAGATGTGTAGTGGTCTGTGCCAAGCCGTGAGGAGAGGTAAGCCCTGCAGGGCAAGTCTTGTGGCTGGCCATATGGCTCTTGACCACGGCTCTCAAGGGTGAATTTGAAAAGCCCACTTTGGCCTCTACCAAAGTCACATCCTCCTGCCTAATATTTTTATCTCTAGCTGCCTCACTTCTTTGGATCTCAATAGTTTCCAACTCATGTTAGAAATCAAGAGTGTCACATAACCTCTTCAAACTGCAGAAAACTACTCTATGATTTACCTCCAATTATTAAAGATGAGGAAACTGAGGCACAAAGAGACAAAATAACATGTTCAAGGTAACATTCTAGTAGGTGGTAGAGCCTGGGTTGCACCAGAGCATTAGGTTCTGAAGCTTCCCCTCACCATTATAATAAAGAGGAAGGTAGACCAATGTAAGGAAACGCAGATGATCCAAATAAAATAAAGTATTAACGATATGTAGCAACAGATTGGTATTTCATATATTAAAAATCCACGCTTTTAAAAATAATATTTTATAAATTACTTCCACTTAGCCTTAACAAATAATTTTCAAGTTTTTACTATTAGAAAGTTCCGGTCTCCAGGAGATAGATAAACACATCAAGTAAGATTCCTGACTTTAAACAGTATAACATAATAAATGAAACAATAAAAATTCACAAATTATAAGGACATATGTATTTTTCTAGGGGTGATAAACTGTGGCTGACTGAACACTCCTAGATGAAGTAGCATTAAGACATTAGTGAATGGATAGCTTATGAAGAAAATTTAGGACAGTGTTGAGATAGATATAAGGCTAGAGATGAAATTTATGAGGAAAATGTAGCTACAATGAAACTAATGAAAATTGTGTTTAACTTTTGGAACATTTTTATTTCCCTTAAAAACATGGTTTCTGGCCGGGCAAAATGACTCATGCCTTTAATCCCAGCACTTTGGGAGGCCAAGCTGGTGGATCACGAGATCAGGAGTTGAAGACCAGCCTGACCAACATGTGAAAACCTACCTCTACTAAAAATACAAAAATTTGCCAGGTGTGGTGGCACACACCTGTAATCCCAGCTACTTGGGAGGCTGACGTAGGAGAACTGCTTGAACCCAAGAGGTAGAGGTTGCCGTGAGCCGAGATCGTGCCACTGCACTCCAGCCTGGGCGACAGAGCAACACTCAGTCTCAAAAAATATATATATGTAGTTTTTATCTTTAATACAAATCAGTACTCTCACTTTGAATAAAGGTCTTGGTTACTTAGATTGTTCTGGATATCATCCTTTTATAACACATTTTATCAAATAGAAATATACACATGTATGTAGCTAGAAATATTTGGGGTCTTAACAAGTGAAAACATGATAGGATGACCCAGTCATTGTATTTGAGTGACTTCTGGGGTTGAAATTAAATAGGACAACATAATTTTTGTGATGTACCGCCATTTCTGTTCTACATAAATTAACCTATAACATTTATGTTATTTTGAACTGAGAAACTGAATGTATTATAGCTAAGCCTGCCACCTAGTGAAAAATCTAGAACTAATATTTATATAATGAAACACTGTATGCTAATGCCCTTTATATCCATAGACTATTACTTGCATTCCGTTATAACACGTTATATTTACAAATTTGGTTGTCTAATAGATTTATTTAGGTTCCTTTGAAACACTAATACTGTAAATCTATTTCTGGGTCTTAAAATGAGCGAAATATATTTTGCACATAGAACATTTTAGAATTAAAATGACATAATAAGTCTCCTTTCCCTGGGCACTAAAAACATAATAGAGCAATACTGTAATTAAAAAACATATACAGTTTGTTCTATTTAAAACTTTTTACAAGCATTTTGTGTTCTGACTCAGTGACGTAAATATAATTGTCTAGATATGTAAGATATCCATGGAAGGGTTCTCTGCCAGCATTAATTTATTTAACAATATTTTTACTAACCAACATTAAGATGAAAAACATATCATATATTCTATTTCACAGGCTACTGGGGGAACTCTGAAACTAGCTGTATTTGTATCATAAAACAAAACACACAAACATAAATATACAATCTGGAAAATGTTTATGATACTTTATTCAAAATTACTTACTGAGCTACATGTTACACTATAAATTCTGATTTGCCATGATACTGGAAATAATGTTTTTAAATAACATTATTTAAATAAAATACTAATTGGGATTTTTGGACTGCAATTGACTATTAACACTAAAACAAATATAAATGTATGTAATCTTTCATAAATAATTTTAAAATACTTCAGGAAGTCTGAGTTAGTAATAAATGACAGTATGATAAATATCAGGACTCTTCTGTATTCAAAAATCTTATTCATGAAAACCATAGCCAATCTAAACATTACAAGTAGTTTTCACTATATAAAGGTATCACTCTTGTATTTGTCCGTGTTGAGTATTTTAAATTATTTACTTATATTTATGGTTATATTATTTTGAAATGTATCATTTTTCATATGCAGGTACATGTTATTTCCTTAGTAAAATTATGGCTACCTGTGCCAATCCAAATACAATATTTTCTTTAAAAAAATACAAAAACAAATAAACAAAACTTGCCCTTCTGTGCTCTTATCATCCTAGCAATGCAGAAGTCTCTTAACTGGTCTGCTCACACCCACTCTTTCTCTTCCTCAAACAATTCTCTACATTGTACCCACAGTTACCTTTTAAATTTTCTCTGTCCTTCAGTTATTTCCTGTTATTCTTAAAATTCAGACCAACTTATGTACATACTTTACAAAGCCATGAAAATATGGCTTCTGAATTCTATTTCAGCCTCCTCACACCAGTCTTCCCCTTGCTCTGCTCTAAGTCCTTGATTGGTCACTATCAGGATCTCAGAGCTTCATATATGTTGCCCCCATATGCAGTGCTCTACCCATCCTTTTGCCCATTTAGTCTCTCTCCACTTTTCAGGTAAAAGATTATCAATTCCTCAGGAAGACATTCTCTGACACATGAGACTAGTGCAAATGTTCCTGTTATCTGAGTCTATATACAATTCTACATATTTTCCCCAACAATTGCCACAGTTATAATTCTGTAGTTAAAATTTTAAATGACTGGCTTGATACCTTCCCTGCTAGACTATTAACATTCTAAGGCCCCAGCTATGTCCACCTTGTTCATCACTGCAGCCACAGCAACCTGTGTAGTCCTGACACTTAGTAGGTGCTCCGTAAACTTAGGGCCAAGCATGATACATTAACAAATTGCAGGCATGGCCACAGAAGTCATCCTGTCCTAGTACAGATTTAATGCAGGATTTGCTCTTTTCCAAACAGACGACAAATCCATGACTTGTTTCAGTGTTTCCATTGACATTGTTCTTCATCTTACAAGTATGTTCAGCCAAAGTTTAGAAAACAAAAGCAAAAACAGCAACCACAAATCTTTGTATTAAAACAAAATCAATCAAGGGGAAGGAACTTCCCAACTAGGTCACTCCTGGACTTTTACCATAAAATTCTGCACCCATTCTGCACTAAACATTATTCTGTGTGCTCTTCAGAGAGACTTTTGTTTCCCAACTCCTAGAGAAAGTTTTCTCGTTTTTCTTGACTGAAATAAAAGCAGGGAGGAGAGGGGAAGGGAGGAGAGGGGAATCTCTACCAGCATATGCCTAACATATTAATTATGAACTTGAGAGGAAGAACTTAACATAGAATAGCCTGCAGCAAGGTGTAAAGACGTGAATAAGTGAGTTCACCAAAGCCTGGAGAGTAAGCAAAGCAACAGTCAGGAGGAGAACCACAAAGGCATGGTTCCATGTACAGGAAGGCAAATTAAGCTCCAGAAAGGTGGATATCACGATGATGTGTAAAAAGCTCAAAGGGAGGGCCAGGCGTGGTGGCTCATGCCTATAATCCCAGCACTTTGGGAGGCTGAGGCAGGCGGATCACCTGAGATTGGGAGTTTGAGACTAGCCTTACCAACATGGAGATACCTTGTCTCTACTAAAAATACAAAATTAGCTGGGCATGGTGGTACATGCCTGTAGTCCCAGCTACTTGAGAGGCTGAGGCAGGAGAATCACTTGGACCCGGGAGACGGAGGTTGTGGTTGAGACAAGATTGCACCATTGAACTCCAGCCTGGACAAGAACAAAACTCCATCTCAAAGAAAAATAAAAAAAGCTCAAAGGGAGCCAGGTGCAGCAGCTCACACTTGTAATCCCTGTACACTGGGAGGCTGAGGCAGGTGAGGTAAATCACCTGAGCCCAGGAGTTCAAGACCAGCCTGGAAAACATGGTAAGATCCTGCCTCCGCAAAAACTGAAAATAAAAACACTGAGGAAGGGGAAGAGAAGACACAATCTGAATGTTAAGGAAAATAATCCAACAGAAGTGGAAAGATTCAAGACACAGGAGAGAAAGGACAAAGTTGTTTTGAGGAAGCCCCAAGGTAATGTACTACACATAAATTCTGCACTGAGTTTCCATGAATCAACAGACTCATTAAAATCTATCAGTTAACAACCCCGGAGCACACAGTTAACTTTCGAACAATGGATAGGAGGCCTGAATCTGCCATTTTTTTCTAGATGGGCTAGGATGAGCCACTAAATTTCTCTAAATGTTAATTTCTTTCTCAGTAAAATGAAAATAATGATAGATGCCAGTGACATGCCAAACAGCCACCAAGTAGGATATTTTGATAGATCAATCTGACATAGACATTTTACTGTGGTTGTTTTTAATCCAAAGCACATTTTAATTTGAGGGTTTAAACTTAGTTTACACATTAGTACTTGTTCATAAAAATATGAAAACATGCAATTTTTTCCAATTGTAATGATTGTCTTGTTATGTAAATCTTTTTGTTTTTTTTGTTTTTTTGTTTGTTTGTTTGTTTGTTTTGAGACAGAGTTTTACTCTGTTGCCAGGCTGGAGTGCAGTGATGCCATCTTGGATCACTGCAACCTCCACCTCCCGGGTTCAAGTGATTCTCCTGCCTCAGCCTCCCTCCCAAGTAGCTAGGATTAGAGGCATGTGCCACCACACAGCTGATTTTTTGTATTTTTAGTAGATAGGGGCTTTCACCAGGTTGGCCAGGATGGTCTCCATCTCTTGACCTCATGATCTGCCTGCCTAGGCCTCCCAAAGTGCTGGATTACAGGCATGACCCACCATGCCCAGCCTTGTTATGTAAATCTTTAGAAGGAGAAATTTAAATTTAAAATTGAGGACTTGCTTTTCTTTCACTTTTTAGCAGATCTTTGTACTGGGATGGCTTACTTGAGTGTCTTCTCTTAGATGTGTAAATAAAAAGAGAGAGAGAGAGAGGTACCACAGGGTCTAACAGGATCTAACCTGGGAAAGATCTTTTCTCCTTATTGTCTTTGATATGCAGAAATGATGTCTGGGGAGGTACTGAGCCAATTGCTTAGGATTCAAGGAGATTTTTCTGAGCAGAGGAGTGGAGACACACTGTTCTTCCAGGAGATCACCTCTGGATTAGAGGTCGTCCCCGAGGAAATTTGCTGCTATAAAGGCCTACTAAGAGCGCCCCCTCTCCCAAAAAACAAACAAACAAAACTCATCGTGACAGAAGGAACAAATCAGGGTAAGTGATAAATAAAAGTCCTGTCTACATATGTATACCTATATAACAAACCTGCACATTCTGCACATGTATCCCAGAACTTAAAAAAAAAACGTATAATTTTTTAAAAAAAGGCCTGTAGCTCTCCGCCAGACTGCTGCCGAGCCGCCATCATGGATACGAGCCGCGTGCAGCCTATCAAGTTGGCCAGGGTCACCAAAGTCCTCGGCAGGACCGGTCCTCAGGGACAGTGCACGCAGGTGCGCGTGGAATTTATGGACGACACGAGCCGCTCCATCATCCGCAACGTAAAAGGCCCCGTGCGCGAGGGCCAAAATAAACAATGTGATAGGTGTATGCATTGGTTTAAGCCAAACGCCAGGTGCAGCTAGCATTCTAGGTCATCAGCTAAGGGGCCCACTTTGGTTTGTAATCTGAAAGTTGACACGGCATTACTTCCGTTATCTGTACTTCTACCAATGTCACAGGCCTTACTAATCAGCTCTTAGAAATTGACTCTTGATTGAGAACACTAACAGTGTTCTTTAAGATAGAAGGATTAGCTGAAATATTTTAAAGATACTATTCACTCATGCATAATTAATGTATAAGAATTTAGTTCTCTTAGGGATGGGGCCCAAAGCTTTAATCTGTTATCCAGCCATTGTGATTGGATTTCTAGTTGTCTGATGCTTACTGATGAGGGTAACTGGATCCTAACTCTGCCTCTAAGGAATTTCATGCAGGGTGGTGGGTAGAGAACCTAAAAGGAGAGACAACTGGGAGTAGGAGGAAGAGAGGAAAGGGAAAGAGCTGAGATCAGTGTTATGTGTAGTAGATAATCAGCAATTATCCATGAGGGTTTCAGCACAGCAGCGATTATCACAATTGATCACAGACTTGAATCTGGGTTAGGAAGGGGAAAAGCCCTCAGGTGACTTGGGTAAGTAAAAAGGTAGTAGGATCAGTGGAAGACAGGTTCCAATGTGGTCAAATGATTATTAAGAGTTGGGCATATGAGAAGAAATTAGATAGAAAATGAGTAGCACTACTCGGAGTGTTGAATGCTGTAAACTGAGAATGTGGAGTGTAAAATCATTCATAGCTCAAGATTTAGACTATGACCATGAGAATGGGTGGTGTAGGTCAGATATTCAATGGATCATCTATGTAAGATTGTTGAAATCATCAATAATTATGAAAGAATCAGGATTGGCAAGAGTAATAGTAAATCAGGAACTAAAATCTTCAAGGAATGCAGAAGAGTCATCTGGAGGATGATAATTTACTCTTGTCTATAAAATGCAACTCCCAAGTCTGTGTGATTTTGGTCATTTATCTGTGTAAGTGATATTTTTATATCATAGAAACCTATAAATGCCTGTCTTTTTTATCATATAAAACTAGCCTAACTTAGCACACATAGATTATACGCTTAACGTATAACACAAATAAAGTTTCATAAATTTTGTTTCCTAAAAAAATACTATTATATACTTGGAGAAATAATAGTAATGTCATGATAGGCTATAAGAAAGGAAAGAACAGAGGTAATTTCTTTGCAATTTGGGTTTTTAACAGTTCTTCTGAAAAATTCTGCTTGAAACTATTCATTCTACATAAAAATTATATTAACTTTAAAAATATACTGCTGAAGACAGATAAGCCTAATAGTTAAGGTATCCAAAGTTATTAATTCATTCATCCATCCATCCATTCATTCATTCAACAAGTGGTAATCACATCTTCAGCTAGGCACTCAGAGAAGCTTAGCCTTTGCACAGTTAGTTGCCATGTGTATATCTGTCCATAATTACTCTGGTGAGTTGTTTTAAATGACTAATTACAGCCTTCTAACCTCTCAGTAAGATGGGGATTTATTATTATCTTTGAATCAAAATAATTCATCCAGAGAATATGTAATAAAAGTTATATCAATAGAAACGTCACCATAATAGAAATAAAACTCATGGTAAATTGAAAGTTTAAATAGCATGTTTAATTAAAAAGACCTAGGATCCTCTCCTTTTATATAATTAGCTTTTGCCAAGCATGAAATTTAAAAAAAGCATGGAATCACATGATTTTTGCCCTACTCACTGGCTATAAATCTTATCTTTGAATTAATATTCTACCCTGTAATTTCCTTTTATATTCTCTAGAGAAACAAAATTGCTTATGTATTTGTAATATTTTAAACAAGTGTTATATACTGTCTTTTAAAAATGTACTGTTTAATACAGCTCACTGGTTACCTAGTTAGCTACATTCTAAGTGAACTGCCGCATTATAATAACTTTAAAGTGTTTATTTCTTCTTCTGGAACAAGAGGTTCTTATGCAAATTCAGGGTAGATTTTCCAGGTGCTATGACAGTTCTTTAAATAACCAATCTCTAATCTTTACATTAACAATGCAAGGTGGGTTATTTTCTGCAGCATTTTATAGATGAGAAAAACTGAATCATAATGAGGTTAGGAAGGTCACAAAGTGTCTGCTGGAGCCTCTAGGGTAAAGGTTGTGCCAGATAAAGTTTGCTGCTATATAGTCCAAGGTCTATGGCTTTTCCACGCTGCCACATGGAAGTGGTAATTATACTGCTAGTAACATTAATAGCTAAAAACGACTAGGCATGTGCTAAGCAAGGCATTTTGTATTTCTAAATCTTTAATAATATTGTGATTAATACACTGAGATGCAGAGAAGGAAAATAATTTACCTAAGAAATTTACCAAAGTAATTCACCAAAAATAGGCAACTTGACTGGGACACACATCTAGGGTCTCTCCTTTGAATTTTGAACTTGAACTAGAAAGAAAAATAATTAACCTCAAGATATGCTTTGTTACAATATGAAAGTATGAAAGTGGAGTGAACATGGACAATGAGAAAATTGAGGTTGTTTCATTTACCTCTGTAATTGGGTAACTCACATACTTTCTTTAGGCTTTTGCAAAACTCATACAACTGAAAAAAAAAGATCTTTTTGATATTTAAATATTCAGACGAATTTAGAATCCTTCCAAGCAACACAGATGTCCTGACTGACAGATGAGACTGACCTCACTTACAACATGCACCTTTCTCTGGTCGGGACTGTCTACTCTTACCCAAAGGCAACCATAATGGGGATTCATATCTCCATTAAATCAAATCCAATGAATCAAATTCAATGGGTCCATTTAATTAACAAAATACAGGAAAATAGTAAATATGATGTCACGATTTTGCTCCTAACACGGGTAAATTACCTGTTCACAGCTGTGCAGTCCTTCAGTCCTAGCTATCCATTATGTGAACACAAATATTTGGTCATTGCTAGGCATAATACCAACAGGAAAACACGGACCGCTTGTCATAACTCATGACTGCTAGTATACATGATCTTCAAGAGTTTTGTTACTGTTAAACTATCTGAGAAAACAGATACAGCATTCAATTTATGAGGAGCATCACTGATCTGGTGTTAAAAAATTAACTTTATGCAGTGCCAGTCACACATGACATGGTCAATAAGCATGTGAAAAAAAATGAATAAATAAGTGAACATAAAGTCAGTGTGTCTCATGTTCATTCCTAACGCAGTGTCAGTGTCAAACATTTCACCCGTGTTTGGCACAAAACAAGTGGCGGGGTTGGATGATTCAGCCACTCACCTGAAGAGAGTCTGCACATTCACAATGGTTTTGGCATCTGCCATGTAGTCTTCCTCAGCACTCATGGTACTCTCTTTGTCCACAACCACCATGTTGGCAGCAAAGGTCACTCCACACCTGAGTAAGTCATCTAGGCTTTGGTAAAAATCAACAGAGAAAAACGAACATTAAATAAATCACAATGTTACAATCAGTGCTAAAATCTTGCACTATCCCCTGTGCTTACATGAGTTGCCTTTAGCGGTGGCTTTTACAGAGTGTGCACAGGTAGCTGAATTATGACACAATATTATCTACTTATATAAAATAATTTTTATCTTGGGTACTTTACATGTCATTAGATCTCAGCTGTTTCAAAACGTGTTTGTTAAAATATTTTATTTAATGATTTATATTGATTATATACATGGAATATGGAGTACACCCATTTTGCAATAAAATAGAGCATGTTAGAAATTTGATTTTACAGTTAACATACTTCTTCAAAGACATGACATTTACATTTTTTAAAACTTCTAAGGTAATTTTGGTAAGAGAGCAATAAGTGCTGTTAATTTAGATGGTCAAGCTTAATGAAAAAATATAAAACTATGAAATGTTTATTTTTAAATGTTTATTATTCCTTTATGTGAGATCTATGTGTTATAGATTGGTTCTACACAACCAAGAGCATGTAAAACATACAAATATCGTTGTGTGCAAGCCTACTGTTTAGCCAGCCTAAGTTTTCGAGCAAGTGACTGAATAACCTGATTTCTTTGGCTGGATGAAGTAATTGCTAAAGTAAGAACACATACCTGTGGGCTAAAATAGAGTCAGTCTTCTTCCCTATCACTGATTTAAAAAAATCTTACCTATCATTCTCCCAATGAATTAAAAGAAAATGTTTACCGTTAAAACTGAAACAGGGAACCATTATTCTCATTGTCTCTGCTTCATGCAAACTAGAAAAGTAGAACTGAATTGGATAACGGAGACTAAACTTGAATGAATACAAGAATGTTCTAGGTGCAGAGTTGATTGAAGACAGGTAAGAAAAGATAGGTTAATTGATTTCCGTATCTTCTGATTTAAAATAGGATGTTTAAAGCTTAAAGAGCAGTTAATTTCTCTTAGATTTTTAAATTGAAGAGTGAAGTCCCTGAGGATCTTTTCCAAGTGCATGATTGGATGAGTTAGCCATGTCACGTTACAGGGAATTATTTTCCTTTATGGGAAGGCGGGAGGCAGGATTTCTTACTCTGTTATTAGGCGAGAGGGTATTACCAAAGCCTCGAGTCCAAGATCCCCAGGAGTAGTCCAGAAAAAATATTTCGCTTGAATCAGGAACAATGGTCTGTGGCAGAGATTTTATGGCTAAAACTGTGGAAACAGAATGTTATTCCAAATAAATTTCCTATGATAAGAGGGGCCAGGACCATAACATCCAACCACTATGATGACTTCAAGTTTAAGTGCCTAGGGATACTTGGGTCTTTCTTTTATTCAGGAAATGTATCATAATTTTTCTTAATTTATTAAAGTACATTAAAAAAGAAAGAGTTAGATGGCAAATGAATATGGAATGGCCCTTTACGGACCATCAAAATGACGCTTAAGTCATATGTCTTCAAACCACCTTATTATAATTTCACATCACTCTCTCATATCTCAGCTTTCACAATCTTTTTTCTTAATTAAAAAAAATCTTCATTATAATTACCTATATATAAAAAGGAAAGTATAGGGCAGTCAAGGGTGAGAGTGACTGGATAAGTATATATGCACAGAAGTGTAGATAGGAAAGATGAATATTTAATCATCAATAATTCAATGACATTGAAGTGAACCCTTGACCAAAACTTCACTTTAAGAGTACCTGTTCTAAAAAGATAAATGCTACATATACCCACATGTATTGGTTAATTCCAGTCTCAAAAATACTGGCTGCTACAGTTTACTCATAACCTTGGCAAATTATCATTAAATGTGAATTAAAATCTATATAGAAAATAGATAAATTTGGAATATTTCTGAACCATGTAGAAGCTTTTTAAATGTTTTATGTTTTAAGGTTATATTATTTTTTTTCTATTTACTACTGCACTTAATTTTTTATAAGTAGGCTGCCAACTTATTCTTATAACTCCTGTCCATCATAATTTCTGCAAAGCAATTGCCTTATTTTTTCCCTACTGTGGTTGCTTTCCACAGTGTGGCCAGCAGATGGCAGCACAAGAAAGTCAATCTAGATGGAAACATGTTATAGGAATAATTGGCAAAGCCGCCCTAGACTGTCCTTTGCAAGAACTAGAATGTGAAATGTATGAGTGTAAAGAGGTGTTGATGAATGCATTTTAATTCATTCAAAGAGGTATTTTTAAAGAAAAATTTCAAACACAAGCAAAAGAAGAGAATTGTTAGGTGAACATCCCTATCACCAGACCAACAATTAACAATTTGTAGCCAATTATGGTTTATTTCTGTCCCTAGGAATTTGATACTTTCAATTCTGCATTCCTTCTCCATAAGTACTTTTATAAAGGAAGAATTCACTTCATAATTTACATCAGAAAAGGCAGATAGGAGGTTTATTCTTTATCGTTTTTAAGCATACTGTTTTTCCCAATCAATTTTAACAGAGCACTATCATTTCAAAAGATTTCCAAAAAGATTACTGGTTATAAAACAAGTGTAGAATTTAAATAGTAATTTTAGTGCATCTAACTGCGTTTTATTTACATAGTTACTATTGTGATCGCTGATCATGTAAATTATACTAAGGTAGAATGGAGGCTAAACATATTTTAGACTGGTTGATCTTTATTGTATCCACAGCAGTAAACAGTTTCAAAGTTATAAAACTTTGTTTTCTTCAACATCTACAGAACAAAATGTAAAAGTTAAAGTTCTCAATTGGTCCATTTCAGCGTTTATTTTGAAGACTCTAGCTGACATTTTTTAGAAGTGGAAAAGTAACATTATTTCAAGTATGTTAGCTTTTTCATCTTTTATTTATATATATTTTTTAATGTCATGATGATGCATGTATAAGAATTTCTATTTAATTACTAATGTATTAAACACATATGACCTTTTAATTAACAAATATTTTAGAAATTATAAATTCTGAAATGTGACTAAACTCTTAAAAAACTGCTCCAATTTATAAATCTAAGTTAAAATGAGCATTTCTAAATTATTTTAAAGTTTCCAGAAGTTATTGTAAGGTTATCAATACATCACAATGTTCCATCTTTAGTTTTCTCTACCACTATGTCAATAGTAATAATATTGTTATAGATGACACAAAACTAAAAATAGCATTAGAAACTGAGCAAAACTGACAAAATTGACATGCAGCAAGATTTGTTTTAATTCAACAATAGATTACTGCTTAGGAAGTGTAATACAAGATGTATAACACGAAAACATAAGCTCTACATGCAAAATATATTTGCAATACTGACATGGCAAATTACACTCATCATGCAGTAACAAGGCACAGCACATGACAAACCACAGGACACTACACTAGTTAGTGTGCCAAAGATTTTGTCACCTACTTGTCAATAGAGCCCACCATGTAGTAAACCATTGGAAACCAACAGATTGCATCCAGAAAATGCATATCTGGCCTAAGTAGTAGATGGGTTACAAAATGAAACACAATGTCACAACAGTGGCAGCACTTCTAGGGAAAGGAAGTAAGTTGACTTAGTTTGCATTTCCAAAACTCAACACTGCTGACAAAATTAATTTTAAGTGCCTTTTTTCTTAACATTAACTAGAAAATGTCATTTCCACTTGTTATGAATCATACAGTGCCCTCAGAATTATAAAAACAAGTTGTATTTCAGCTTTCTAAATCAGAAACATTATGGCATCATTCTACAGAACTACGGAATTTATAATCTTAATTACAACTAAGAAACCTTATAAATAAATTTAAAAGTCATCCATGCAGAGGAAGCCTTGTAAAATAAAAAACTAAGGCATTTTTTTAGATGATCTAAAGCAGTAGGTACTAATGCCTATTAGTGAGCAACTATTAAGCATGCCTATTAAGAACAACATTCTCTAAGGGAGATATGTATAATCGCAACATAGTCTATATAATATCTCAGTATGTCAAATAAATCTAGTAAATATGCTCATGTAAAATATGTATTTTATAAAATTATAGTGAAAGTAATTCATCTTTTAATTTATTGATTGACTCAATATATATTATTAAGGAAACGTGACTGAAATTTTTACTTATATACATATTGGAGGAAAAAAACCATACACCGGAAAGCTTCCTTAGAAATCGCTTAATCTATTGTATTCATTTTACAAAGTTATTAATTCCTTCATGTATCTATTCACTCAGTATATATGTATCCAAAATTTTTATTTACTAGACATTTTAATACACTCAGACATATGCAAAGAAACCTGTTAGCATGTAAGAAATACAGCATTTTAAAAATTCATGTACAAAATCATACAATTCTATTATATATTTTAATCTGTAAAAGCAAACAATATCTTATGCGTAGGAGGCAGAATTGAGGAACATTTCAGAGAGCTGATGTTTAATCTGAATGTTAAAGGATTAGTAAGAGTTTGTTCAGCATTAAGAGGAAAAGAAAATTCTAGGCCAAGAAAACTACAGCACCTATAAGCCTCCCTGGCTAGATAAACTTTTTTTTCTCTCCCTGACTTATTTCTCTCTTGAGGATAAGGATGATCTTGTTGATCATCCTTCTAGCTCTTTACACTCTGAAGAAAAAGAATGCTCAATGCAGCAAAGCATTACAGAAAAAAAAATAATAAAACTTGTAAAGAATACCATTATTTTAATCTTGATTAATTTTCTTCCCATCATTAACTTTCTTTGTAGTCATTAAAATGACCCAATATTATTATATCTTACAAATGTACCACAATTCATTCTTAAAATCCTCAGTTATTTAGTTTATAAGTTATTTTCACTTTTTGCTGTTAAATAGTGAAGTTATCAGTTCTTTGCAGTACCTTGCTATTGTATTTAACGCTGATATTCACATCTTCGGAGGACTTTCTTTTCTTTCCTTTTTTTTAAAACATTGATTTTTATCATTACCCCAAAACATTCATAGAAGGGATATTAGTGGATCACCATCTATAAATAGTTTTAAAGATCCTGATACATGTTTTCAACAAATGTTATAACCAAACATACACTCCAGTAGCAGTCTCTGATAGTGCCTTATGGTAGAGATTTCTAGTTATACCCTTTCTAGGCACTGTCCTGCTTCTTAAAATTAGCAGGGCTATTTTAATTGCTGATTCAAAACTCTCCACATCTCTCTCACCCTGCCTTGTGAGTGACTGCAGAAGCACATATGAGGACGCAGGTACCATAAGAGTGGGGCAACACTGAGCTGTTGTGGTGATCTGAAAAATCCCTTCACCGGGGTCTTGAGGTCACCGTGGACAAAGTAAGTCTTGATTTTATGCCACTCTTCTACTAGAGTTAAAAATGAAGATAAGACCTTTCTATTTTGTTGCTTGTCTGGTAGAGAATATAAAAGCTAACTGGCCATCAAATTTAATCATTGTTATGCTTTAAGAAACTCATGAATTTCAGTCACATGCAATTCTACCACAAATATGTACTTACAATAGGCAAGCAATGTGCCAAATCCTTGGAAATTGCTTTAACTTCTGTATTGTGGTAGCATGGTTCATCTTTACGTGAATTCAGCTATGTTACAAGATAAATGAAGTCACCTGAACCCTGCTAAATATATAATCCTGATGAAAGATATCTAAGGTAAGTGGTCTACTATGCTGTATTCTTTGCAAAATTTAATTTTGTGTAACAGATAGATTCATCTACTGCAGATATTGAAAAAGATAGCTTAAATGGAAATCTGAAATGTAAAGAATTCTGCATTTACACGTATTATGCCAGCTCACTTAAATACATTGTCAACAGTGTTCATGGCACCAACCTGCTTAGTAATTGAGTGACATAAATGACATCATAGGCTCATAATAAAACAATTTTTTAATCATTGGAAGGCAGCTAATTGGCAAGTATAACTTTTATATTGCGAAGCATTATTATTGAAAAACAATAAGCAAAAACATAAAACACTCCAAAAATGTCCTTTTACTACATTGTGTCCCCAAGGTACCGATGAGGTTTTATATTTAAAAAAAAAATTATGCAGAATAAAATGTATGCATTTTTAAAAATCTGACTATTAAATAGAGAAGACTTATATTAGGAATTACATTAAGGAAAATTGGTAAAAATTATTGACATATTTAACTATATAGCTTATTACAAACAGATTAATAAGGAACAAATGTCAAAAAATTGTTACTTATATCAAATTTGTAAACCAAAGTTGCTTAGTACATAAAGAAGTATTTTATAATTAATGAAAAAGATAAACATGACCAAAAATATATCCAGAAGGAATATATATACATGGACCAAAACTAAACAAAACAACACAGGCTAAACTAACTGGTAATAAACAAAATAAAAATTCAACAAACACAAAAAGTAACTGAGTTAGTAAACAGAAGAAAAATGAGCACATTCATTGAGTCCTAGCTGTAATTCTATTAAAAAAGATGACTGCCTATGAGCCAAAGCCTTATATTCTTATAGAAATTCTCATAATAAAAGTTGCCATTCAAATATTAGTCAGTGACTGTTAGGAAGTAAAAAAAGGTTTCTAAATTTCTATGAATTTGTAAAATTCACAACCATTATTTAGTTCCCATTTAATAACAATAAAAATTTAATTTCTTTATTTCAAGTTCAAGAAATAGTATACTATGCTTTTATGAGCACAGTTTATTTTGTTAACATTTCCTAATTCCACTTTAAAGAAGTTTATTCCTTGCTAGACAATATAAAAGTAATTTAATTTTAACTACTTAAATAAATGTCCTTTTTTATTAATTGGGTTTTCATATAAACCCCTCCATCAGGTTGAAGAATAACAGTGTTATTTTCTTGATTCGCAGAAGAAAAAATGGTATTTCTTGTCTTCCTTTTATGAGCCAGATATTGCACTAGGATTTTATATACATTATCTACATCATCTCACAATAACTATTTAAGATAAATGTTTTAACCATTTTACAAATCAGAAATATGTGGCTAAAAAGACTCAGTAGCATATAACAGACCTATCAAGAGAATAAATTTAGAACTTAGATCTGAATGAGTCTGAAGTTTGAATTTTAAAAATAAGAACACTGACATCAGGCATTTTATCATTAATTTTAAAATAAGCTAAAGTTTACTTGGCACCATTATGTGGAAAGAAGGTTGATTTAATAAATGGATAGTGTGAACAAGACCTTGATAAACATTAAGAGCAAACGCCTGGATCTTTCACTTCATCCTTATGTGGCTTTGGGTAATATATTCTAGCTTTTGACTTGCTTTTGTATCTTTCACATGAGATGGTGTTAAAAATGACTAGATGACCTTTAAGGTTTGGGTGGTAATCAAAATATTTAAAATCAGTATGGCACAACAGATCAAACAGAACAGATGGCCAACCAATCAGAACTGACACCAGCTCTAACGAACCAGTACCAGCTGAAAGATGTTTTTCAGTATGAGTGAATTTTATTTAATTGCCATTTGAGATCTAGAAAGCTTCCTATTTGGAAACATCGTAAACACTTATTTTGGCATATTATGTGGATGAATATTATAAACTTAATTTACATTTTAAAATTCCATGCTTATTACATCGACTATTATTTATTTGTTATATTGAATTAATTGGCCTTTCAACTAGTTTAAAATAGCCACATACTAAATACTATTTTCAGCAACATTCATGTGAATTTAAAGTAAAATCCTCAAAACTAACTAATAATTCTAATTAGCTACACTAATACAATGAAGTGCATGCAATCATCGTTGTACAAATTCCTATAACACGGAAATATTGTAAAGAAGAAACTCTCATATTCCTTTGTGATCATGTAGGATAGATTGCAAAATACTGTCCATTTCAGAGCAACAGGCACCTCATTGTTTAAAAAAAAAGAATTGCATAAAACTTCCTGGAACATTATTAATTGTTTAGTTTTAGTTTCCTCATTCTGAACCAAAGGAACAGAGGACAACAAATAAGAATACTAGACATACTTTCGGGAAGTACACAGAAAGCTAATATATTTTACAGCATGCACTTTCAACCTAACTCTTTGAAATAAAGTCAAATCCTGCAAGAATTATTGAATAACAATATAATGTAAATTGTCAGATTCCAAAGTGTAAACCATTAGGAAGGCAAAGGGAACTTTTAATGCAAAAATAATTCAAAGTTAAGACATATTTCTGTTTTCAAAAAGAATGAGCAAGCAATATATGTTTTTTCATATATCAAAAACCTGTAAGTTGAAAGAAAAATAAAATAGAAATTTCATAGAAAGGTCTAATTCAAGAATTGGCCATGAAAAAGGTCATTCACCTTCTTTGTGTCTCTGTTACATCTTCTTAAAATAAGAGACAAGTGTTGTGGCAATATCACACAGCTTTCGGTTTATTTAAATGTTTATATTGTAATTTGAGATTTTAAACAGCTCGGCACATCTGTCTAAGACTAAATCATCATTATATATGTATTGTAAATATGTGACTTGTGGGACTAGAATGTAAAATAAATTGTGTAGTATGATGATCATCATGTAGTAAATGATCAATGATCATTATAATTATGAATACAGGATGGAGGTAAATAGTGTTAACTTTATTGGATAATCCTTAGGGTTTTATTCAAATGAATTATTCCCTGATAAAAGTCACTTCTATGCTTATACAGAAATACAGTTGTCAGTAATTAGGAGAAGTAGTTTTCAGATTAGTCTGTGATTGATCAAGAAATGAAGACTGGCTATACAGTTCCTTCTCTCATTCCTTGATCAATCACAGAATTGATTTTATAATCTGAATACACAAATCAATCATTCAGTAACAGACATTTTTGTAACTTGTTTATTCAAAACCAAACAGAAAGGGATTGACTTGGTTACAGCTATTCTAAAATCTATATCAGACATACAAGTGAAGTACTCCTAATCTACAACAGATGTAAAGCACTTCTGAGCTCCTGTCACCTGCCTGATGTTGGAAATGAAGACTCAGAGATTCGACATAAGATTACTTAGCAAGACCGGAGACTGAAAATGAGGGGTCCATTTCTGTTCACAGAGTAAACTACAGTCCTAAATATGAAGAGACTGATTTTTGACAGGAAGGGTTACACTTCAGCACAAGAAACTATCTTGAAATTACGTAAAGAGGAGGAAAATACAATTTTGCCTGAGTCCTATCAGAAGGGTGCTGTAAGCACAGTTCCACTTTTTTTCAAATCACTTCCTATCTTCCTGTCTGTAACCTGGTACCTCAATTGATCCCGTTTGATCCAAGCCATACAAGTAGGAGCTACTCTAAGCAATGTTGGCAAATGCCCTTGTCTTAAATTCTACTTTCAGGACAGTGGATATATCATAAGTCAAAGAAGTCAAAGCTAACACATTTGAACTCACATAGTCAGGCATCTCTCGTGTGGCAGCTCAGCCAATTCCTCAGAGCTTCCTATCAGAGATGCTTCAGAATTAAGGCTATGTTTGAAAGAAGTGATTTACAACCACTGTGTTGCCACAGACATACCACAACGCAACTTTGATTGTTCTAAAATTTATTTTAACAATCTTTTATTTCTTCCGAAATTTGGTCCAAGTTTCTGTTCCCGTACATTTACCCTAAATATGCCTCAGCTTTCCTTAGATGCCAAAGAGGTATAGAAAAATTGAGTAATCAATTTTTCAATTTTCAGATATGATTACTCAATGTAATTGAGTAATTACATTGAGTAATCATATCTGAAAATTCTTCAAGTGAAAATTCTACAAGCGTGCTGAATTTCTGGAGTCGATTATTCTTAAAGTGAGGATGCTAAGAAAGTTTCATCAGTAAGTATTTTGACATTGGTATAGTCAGAATAACCAACACCATAAAGTTATAATGTACCGAGGAGATGTCTCTTTTATGAGAAACTTCTTTTGATAATTTTGAAAGGCAGAGACAGGGCAACAGAATTTTGCCCGATTTATTAATAGTTCACCTTCACATTTGCATCACATTGGAATGGAAGAGGAGAGTGAGAGAATTTTAAAATATGGTATTAAAGACACCTGCTACTAATTTCCAGTCAAACAGACGAATATTATAATTTTAGAATAAAATGGCTTTGACCGTTGCATTCAGTGACCTATATTTATATTTGCATAAGAATTTTGAAATGCTTAGTCTTATTTAACAAAAGTAAACCAATCCAATATTTTCAAAATAAATGTACATAGTAAAGCATAACTCCTATTATGTTACAGAATGTATGGTTTAACAGTGGTCCAATCATAACTTATGATGATGCTTTTTGTTATAACATATAAAAATGGATCAGTAAATGCTTTTCTGATAATTAATGGTTCTTTAGAAAGACAAAAAAAAATGTCCAGTTTTGGCAGAGATTTGTCAGGCTTAGTTGACTAATTTAAGGAAAATTGCAGTAATTATTTCAGTGGCCTGTTTCCTGTGGTATTATGAGTAGATGATCACTTGCAAAACAGTTTTAAATAAAATTCTCAGAATATCCCAGTGATATTTTAGTAGTATTTCTGAAACATAATCATAGTCAATGACATATTTTGTATCACAGCACCGAATATATCTCCCAATGGGTCATTTACCATAATGTATCTGATTTAAAATACTATCAGCATATTGCAGGCAATTATTTCTGACACACATTAATATAATATTAAAAAGTTTATCTTGTTTGTGTATCTTAAAATATACTTACGGGTTATCCAATAGCAGTACTATGGGATTAAGTTCTTTCTTTGGTCTATAGTATGCCCTGAGAGGAACAATAAAGTTATACAATCCATTTCCAGCTGTTTCAGCTGCAACTATAATTAGTTTATTTTTGAATCCATAGGCTTTTGCATCCTCATAGTAGTTATGCTGGCAACTCTAGAGAAGAAAAATTATACAAAGAAATGCCATTTTTATATTCCATTAAAATTTGGTAAAAACATTTGAGATATATAAAAATGTAAAATTAATCTAACCATGTAAATACTTATTTTCTAACAAATTTGAAAATAGTTACATTTTTCTATGCCCATTTCTGCAATCTACAGTAAAAAATAAAAGTGTGCATGGACAAGAAAAATGAATTGCTGGTTTGTAGCCTGATGTTGAAAGAGTCAACAATTTGTGTGTCTGTGTGTCTGTGTTTTGTTTGTTTGTTTGTTTGTTTGTTTTCTGGGATGGAGTCTCACTCTGTTGCCCAGGCTGGTGTGCAGTGGCGTGATCTCCACTTGCAACTTCTGCCTCCCGATTTCAAGAAATTCTCTGCCTCAGCCTCCTAAGTAGCTGGGATTACAGGCACCTGCAACTACTTCCAGCTAATTTTTTTTCTTTTAGTAGAGATGGGGTTTCACTATCTTGGCCAGGCTGGTCTTGAACTCCTGACTTTGTGATCCACCCGTCTTAGCTTCCCAAATTGCTGGGATTACAGGTGTAAGCCACCGCACCAGGCCTTGTTTTATTGTAAACTAAAACTTGCTGCAAGAGGACATCAAGGTATGCTTTTTTTTGAAACGGAGTCTAGCTCTGTTGCTAGGCTGGAGTGCAGTGGTGCAATCTTGGCTCTCTGCAACCTCTGCCTCCTGGGTTTGAGCAATTCTCCTGCCTCAGACTCCCAAGTAGCTAGGACTACAGGCGCACACCACCAAGCCTAGTTAATTTTGTAATTTTTTTTTTTTTTTTAGTAGAGATGGAGTTTCACCATGTTGGCCAGGATGGTCTTGATCTCTTGACCTAGTGATCCGCCCACTCCGGCCTCCCAAAGTGCTGGAACTATAGGCGTGAGCCACTGCGCCTGGCCCAAGGTATACATTTTTACAAATTAATTTTCTCTGACTTTCATTTCTTTTAGCAACAAGTGCTTACCTTGTCTAATCTTAAGCAGCAAAATGGTACTTTTTCATGAAGGAGATGACAAAAAGTGGGTGAACTTCCAATATATGGAGAATAAGGTGGGTAACCTTTAGCATACCTGTAAAACAATACAAAATATTACCCTTGAATAAGGCATGCAAATTTGGGAAATTAAGTTATGGCCATGTTCCTCTGTTTTGATCACATTATATCAATAACTCTGTGTTACAATTATATTTTGATAAAGATGTAGTCAAGAAGGGAGGTAGGCAAACTGTGGCCCCGAGATAAAATATGGCCTACCACATGGTTCTGCAAGCTGAGGGTTGTTTTTATATTGTTAAATGGTTGTCAAGTAAAAATTAAACGCAGTTCAAATTTCAGTATCTCAGCCACGCTCATTTACGTATGTATTGCATATGGGTGTTTTTGTGCTTTGGTAAGAGCTAGTAGCTGCAACAGGGATCAAAACGCCTGAAATACTTATTGCCTGTTCCTTTTTAGAAAAAATTTGCTCTCAGCTTAGAAGATTTTCATTAAAAAAAAAAGTAGTGTTAATTTTTACAAAATACATTTAAAGCAAAATGCATTGTTATGATTTGCTCTATCAATATTCATTAGCCATAAATACATAACCAAAAGGGAATAAATAACAGAATTAATTGGTTAGAAACAGGGTTTTTGTTGGAATCATGCTTAAAACATTATCACAGACATTTCACTTGCTGACTTCTGAAAAACAGCCACCTGCATATTTCAGCTATATTGACTTTCCGAATGAAACTTCTAAAATGTAGCAGCATAAATGAAAATTATGCAATAAAATAAAATTTAGCGAAAAGAATATCTTCTTATCCCCCAATAAGGAAGTGTTTGATTTTAACAAATTTACCTGCTAAGCCGTAACATTTCAGACCTAGTTTAAACTGTTTTATCCCTAAAGAAGAGATGCAAATCAGTATTTTCAGGACATAAACTTTATTGGCTGAAAGATAAAATTAGAGGGTAAAATTTTTTAAATTTAGAAGTGGTAATCTCCATAATTACTGCAACATCTCTTTCATTTTTCTAGAAATAAAAAAAAAAAACTTTTACCTCTCAATTTTTTAAGAAGTGTAAAAAAAGAATTTCAATCGCACTCCAAAACACTGTTTCCTGTGAAGACACTGGTTGCCAAACCTCTCCCTGTTTCCATCCTAGATTCCAAATATATTTGAGGATTCTGACCATTAATTTCTTTGGAGAGCACATTTTGTTTCGTGGGTACATCAACCTTTCTTACAATAATTTTTTAAGTGTGAGAAATTAAAACAAAGAATATTTTCACGCTTCAATAATATTTTAATTCTTTTTAGTTGAATTCAACATTACTTGAATTTACATTTTATGAAAGATCCTGGAAGAAATGTTAAGATGTTATGTTCCCAATGCCACAGCACCCATACTATGACTAACAGTAATTAATACTAATTGAATGCTTACTCTGCACAAAACATTGTTTTGGCATAAGCAATTTTTCTCCATTATCTCAGTTAATCGCTGCATAGCTTTATGAAGTAGTAATTACGCCCCATTTACAGGTAAATAAATTATTGGCCAGTTTTTAAAGTCACTTGTACAGAGTCAATAAATATAAAGTGGTACTGTCATGGCAAACAATGTAGTTAGGACTCCACGGTCAAGGCTGTGCACGGCTGTGTTTCCTGAAGAAGGACAATTTAATATGTAGAGTAAGATATGTTAAAAAACTCTACTGCAGGCTACAATGTGATTAACACTACATAGATTGGTACTCTTATTAATTATGAAAGCTTAGGAAAGGGAAACAGTACTCCTTTTATTCATACCTTTGAAATATTAATTAATGCACACTGTATGGAAGTACTGAACATAAAGATACGTAAGGAAAGCTTAATGTAGGGGCTGCATTTACCTTTCATCGAATAATTGATTGAACTTCAGTACGGATGTGTAATAAAATAAATCCAAAGTATAAAGTGCAATATACTATAAAAAGCATATAATTATGAAAATGAAGTTTATATCTTGGGAACACTGATTTATATCTTTTTTTCCTTGAGGATAAAGGATAATTGAGAGAACGGAAATATATGTTGAAGCCAGAAAGCTGAGGGTTCATTATGCTCTGCAGTTAAGAATATACCGGCCACTAGCGGTGTGTTTTGGTTGAAGTATATAGGAATGATTCTAGGATGTTCAGAAGGAAAGATCATTAGCTCCTTACCTATCGGGAAGGTACCTAAAGAAAATACTTAAGGACATTAGCACAAAACCCAGTAATCTTACAACTTAAAGTATCTGAACATACTCTAAATTTGAAGAAATTTCTTCATCTGGTGTAGTTTCATCTTCTGATTGGTCACTTAGAAGATCACATGTTTGAATTGATGATGTATCTGCAACCTCTAAAACAGGAGCAATACTAGGTCTTCTTACTTCTTTACTTCCTTCTGTAGGAAGAGACAGGGTAGGGCCACTTGCTGATCTACAGCTTGTGTCTTGCAAGTCTATAGCCACAGTACCTAAAATAATAAAACATGAAAATTCATCAAGGCGTTTAGCATATTGATCGCTAGTATGGAAAGTTAAATGAAATATGAAATATAATGAACATAATCAAGATAGATATAGTATACATTTATGTGTGTGTGTATGTTTAGTTCTGACAGCTAAATATTTCTTTTGCACATGGACATTTCTCTGGACAAGAAAAATCTCTATTTGCATAAAAGTGTACTTGCAGAGTGTTGCTCTATAGCACAAAACATAGCATTTGTATAATCCTGAAGTATACAGAAATTTAAAGTGAAAAAGTGTACTCTGATGTTCCAATTTATATTTCTTTAAAATTTATTCTTTTGTAGTTCACCATGTCCATTTTTTGAATTTCTTATTGTGTCTTTCCCCACTTTTCTTTTCTTCTTCTTTTTTTTTTTTTGAAGACAACGTCTCACTCTAGCCTCCGGGCTGGAGTGCAGTGGCACAATCTCAGCTCACTGCAACCTCTGCCTCTTGGGTTCAAGAGCCTCCTTTCCTACTGAGCTATCTTTTTGTAATTGATTTGTGATCACTTTTTAAAGTACCAGGGCTGCTGATATATTACATTTATTTTTTATAAAATGAATATTTATTGGCTGCCACATATGGGGAGCACTGCTCCAGGTACTTGAAATGTGTAGAGAAGACAACAAAGTTTCTACATGATGAAACCCATAGCAGCAAGCAGACAAATAAATGGATAATTGTAGATAGTGATAAGCAGCATGCAGGGAGAGGAATGGAGCTTTTATTTGCTAAGAAAGAAGGACACTGTTAAGTCAGGACATTTGATTTTTGACCTGAAATACAGTAAGGAACACACAAGTCATGGGAGTATCTGGAGGCAGTAAGAATGGCAAGCCTATGCCAAGTGGCTTAAGGCTATTAAATACTTGAGGCATTCAAGGAATGGTAGGCAGAAGAAGCAATTCCCTTTGTGATTTTTAATGAAATTTAAAAATTAATTTTAATATCGATTTATGAAAAATTGAGGTCCCTCTCTTAGAGAAAATAATGATGAATGACATCATATTTCATGATTATTCGTTTCATTTATGCACTCAGTGGTATGTGGTCATCCTTCTAAGTCGTTAGTCTTTACTTTGTCCCATTCTTTGAAACAATTACAGCCACATGTTGCTTAAAAAGAGGAATATGTTCTGAGAAATATAACATTTGGTGATTTCTTTTTGTTCAAACATCACTGAGTATACTTAGACAAGCCTAGAGGAGACAGCCTACTCTCCTAGGCTATACGGTACATAGGCGGTACCGTGTGGCCTACTGCTCCTAGGCTGCAAATCTGTAAGCGTGTTACTGTAGCGAATGCTGTAGTCAACTGTAACACAACGATAACCGAAACATTGAAAATACAGTCCTACAGGACTACCACGGTATGCCGTACCATCACTGACTGAATTGTCTTTATGTGGGACATGACTGTTTAAAATTCTGCTTTCCTTAAACCTCTGACCTTCCAACCTTCTTCCTCATTATAATAACATGAACTGAAGAAAATATTACCTTAACTCAGCCCTTCACTTCCACAGTCATTTTTTAGACCTTGTTATAACCAATAATAACAATGTTGTACATATTTTTAGGCATTCACCCTCTGACCACCACTATTTCTTGTCATTTCAGGTCACTCTCACTGATTTCCCAACTCCAGCTATGATTTTACCATGCTGGAACTTCAGCTCTACTGATGATACTAGAGTTTGTCTCTCTCTTTCCCTTGATATTCTCTCTTCTCTTCTTACCTGTCTTGAATTCCAAATTACCTATGTATAAGCATTATGATTATTTTCTTGCATAGACCCCTGGATCCCTTGATATCTTTTTGCTTCATTCCACCCTCTTGACAAAATAGAACCCTGTTTAGGTTAGACTCTCCATGCTCCCCGTATCTATACCTATGCAACAGAATACACATGGGCAGCTTAGCTCTTGCATCATCATTAGTCTCTCCTCCTCGTCTGTCCTGATTTTTGGCCATTTTCACTACACACATAGATGATCCTTCCAACACTCCAGACTCAGCTCCTTGTCCTCCCTGCTAGTAGTGTCTTCTTCTATCACTCTGTCATTCCTTCTCATGGTCACACCTTGGCTTTTGTAATCATTACTTGCTGCACATCTTCTCTCCTTCTGGCATCTCGTTCTCTGACACCTGCACCTTGTCTTTCCAGCTCTCTCCCTCTTGATTTTCACTGGAATAAGAATCGATTAATCCATTCTCCTTTCAGTCTCTTTTAACCAAAAGACATCTTTTCACTTCCTTACTTAAATTAAGTTCCATGGCTTATAATTATACACAATCTATTATACAAACCCTCAATCTCTCTGCCTTTATTACTTCTTTATATTTCAACACTAGCTACAAAGCCATTTCTTTTCTCCTTTCGGCAGTCAGACGTTTTAAGAACTCTCCAGATCTAGACTGTTCCTAATTTGTCTTCTACCATTCTTTCCCAAACCCACTCCAATCTGGCATTGTCCCCCACCACTCCATTGAAACAACTCCTATCAGGGTGAACGATGATCACTGCATTGCTAAATTCCATGGACACTTCTCAGTCCTTAGTTATATGGCCTATCAGCAGCATTTGACATGCTTACCATGCTGTTCTCTTGATGCACTTAGCTCATGTGCATTCCAGAACACCACACTCATCTGGTCTTCCTACAACCCTGCCGATAGCTCCTCTTTGGTCTGCTTTGCTGGTTTCTTCTCATCCCCCTGATACTAATCTTAGTACATACTGCAGAGGTCTGACCTTTGTCTTTCATTTTTTCTTGCTGTACTCATTTCCTCAATGATCTCATTCAGTTTCATGGCTTTAAATACAGTACATAAGATCAGAAATAAAAAATTTACTTTTTCAGCCTATCTCTCTCTCTCCTGAAATCTAGATTCTTATCTCTAACTTCCTGTTAGACATCTTCAAGGTGATCCAAATTGCTCTTTATCTTCCCTTGACCTCCCAAAACCTGCATTCCCCTAGCTTTTCCTCTCAATATATGGCCATTCCTTCTCTAGTTGCTTAATCCAAAAACATTCTATTTCTTCACACTTCTCTTTTTTTCACAGTATCAATTCCATTTTTCAAGGAATTCTGACTATCCCCCAGGTACATCCAAAATTTTCTCCTTCTTACCACTTCCATTTGAAAATAGTCTGATCCTTGCTCCAAACCATCTATGTTCAACAGCAGCCTGAGTCGAGTACTAAAGCAAGTCAGCACAGGTGAGATCAGGTCAATGGCTCTACATAAAACCTTGCAATAATTCCCGCTCCAGTGAGAGTAGAAGCTGCAGTCCCCATATGGACTTAGAAAGCCCAACAGGATCTGGCCTCTTTCTACCTGTTCCTCTTCATCTCCTGCTACTCTTCCAGCACTCACTGTGCCTGAGACACAAGGACCTCTTGACCGTTCCTGGGGCCCAGCCAGGCTCTCACTTTAGGGCCTTTGCGCCAGCTGTTATTTCTGCTAGGAATGCTCTTTCTCCAGACCTCCAGGGGACGAATTCCTCATTTCCTTCAAGTATTTGCTCAAACATCACCTTCTGGCCTTCTAACCACTTCACTTAAAAACCCACTCCTCCCAAAATTATCTCCTATACTAGCTCTGCTTTCTTCTTTTATTTTTTCCCTTTTAACTTATAACCCACTAATACACTAAGTAATTTACTTTACTTTTATATCTACTTTGTGAACTAAGGATCTTTGTTTCTTCAGTAATGTTTTATCACAAAAACTTATGACAGTTCTTGGTACATATTAGGTACTCAATAAATACTTTTCAGGGTACGTATTACATATTCAATAAATACCTTTCGGGTTACGTATTATGTAATCAACAAATACTTTTTGAGTACATTAAAAATGAGTATTGCTAGTATAGACTAAAAATATGTCAATGACAAATAGGGTTACCTAAGAAAGTCTAGGTAGAACCATGGAATAGTGTTTGGAGGGAGTGATATTTAGACTGAGACATAAAGGATTAGAAGTCATTACTTAGCCATGTTGGGGTATGGGGTGTAGTTCCTGTCAGAGGAAACTTAATGTGTTAGGGCCCATTGACGAAAAACTGAAACAAAGTAAGTGAAGATTGAAAGAAGGTAAGAAAGATTGGAGCTTAGGAGAGCAGTCGAAGGGGTGGTAAAATGAGGGGTCAGAAAAGTCAGAAAATACCATTCATAAAAAGCCTCTAAAGAAAGTGACTGACTAATTTATTTTCTGATGCTGAAGAGTAAAATGGGTTGTGTTTAATAATCACATCAGGACAATTATATAAATTGGAGCAATCCTAAGAAACTGGAATATTCCTAAGAAAACTGGGATTGCCTAATGCAAACACGAACTTTTGGTTAACCTATTTATAAGTTATGTCACATTATAAAAGTTAGAGAAAGCAGGCGATTTATTCAGGAAAAGGTTGTTACCAAAACTCTGTTTAAAATGTATGACTCTGATCTCCGGGTGTGGAATCGAGTACAGGGTGGTGATGATGGAGGCAGGGAATGAAGATGAGGTTGCTGGCCCCGCCGTTCAGGGAGGGGAGGGCGGAGGCACAGAGCACGATGACGCTGGTGGTGGACATGGAAAGAACTGAATGATTCCGGGGCTATGCACTGATCAGATTCCACAGAATTTGGTTAACTATGAGGTATAAGAAGAGCAAGTTGGTGAAAAGTCAGAATTGTGACTTTACAAATCAAAGGATAATGGTGTAAACTGCATTTTAGCAAAAAAAAAAGAGAGAGAGAGAGAAGGAGAAAATGGTGGTGTTGAATGAGACTGTATAAATCGGTTTAATTTGAATATGCTGTGTTAGTTTTTCCTGCAAAATACTCAAATAGAAATAACCAGTAGGCAGTTCCTGCTGCTCTGAGATGTTGAGTTAATACTTTAGATAAAGAAAACATCAGTTGATGGACAATTGAATCCATGAGAACAGATGTGACCATACAGGGAAAATAAATGTGTACAATGCAGAAAAAAAGGCATTAGAGTGTTTCTGAAGAACATGGTCAATATTCTTGTCATATGCTGTGAAGACAATCATTAGATATAGCGACAAAGAGAGGAGTGGTGACCTTGCCAAAATAGTTTCAGTGATATGACTGCAGATGTCACATTGAACTGAGAGGAGGTGGGA
>NW_016108009.1:279915-308765 GCF_001604975.1 Cebus imitator
GAGGGGAGAGAGGGGAGAGATCAGCCAGAGATTCTGAATAGAAAATGAAGTTAGGTAATGAGGATGGATTAAAGAGTAAAGTCTCTGAGGAGGAACAAGAGCATGGTCAATGGAATAAATGAATGTATCTGTGTTAGTTAAAAAGGGCACATTTTCCTTGTGACAGATACTAAATGTCTGTAGGTGGTTAGGAAGCAAAACTGTAAAGAAATTCTTATTTGCATGGAGGTATTTTTCTTTTATCTTTTTTCTTCTATGTGGTAGAAGCCAAGTTCAATGGTGAGAGTGAGGTGGGAGATGGAAAGAGAATTTTGAGAAAAATGAAGAAATAGCCTCTGTTGGTGATAATTACAAAGAGACCTTAAAAAAGAAATATAAAAGCGTATGGTGCTTATAATACAATCAGAAATATAAAATGATTGTTGGTTTTATTTTTGTAATATCTCAGATTGATTTTTTTTTTTTTTTTTTTTTGGATAGAAAAGGCACATTTGCCCTTTTTTGTTATTGTTTTGAATTTTTTGTAAAGTCCAGGTCTTTTTTTTTTGGACACAGGGTCTTTCTATGTTGCCCAGGGTGTTCTCAGACTCCTGGATCAGGAAATTTTTCCACCTCAGCC
Source organism: Cebus imitator (assembly GCF_001604975.1). Taxonomy (NCBI): domain Eukaryota; kingdom Metazoa; phylum Chordata; class Mammalia; order Primates; family Cebidae; genus Cebus; species Cebus imitator. The sequence goes on from NW_016108009.1 coordinate 280,535, forward strand.
TCCAGAATAGGTGGTATTATAGCTACATGCAACCACAGTAGGCTAATAGGCTAATATCTTACTTAAAAAAAAAATCGCAACTCAGAAATACTATGCTGTGTACCTATTAGGTATACATACATTGTATGTATACCTAATCATACCTACTTTGTAAAAATGCAGCATGTTTAAAATTTGGCTTTAAACTTTTAATAAAAACTGAAATGTATTTGTATTTATCATTACTTTTTATTTTAGGAATAAATTAATTATATTTTCAAATTTTTTAATACTTACCCATGCTGGCAATTATGCTATGTACAGGTAATCTGGAAGGTCCATGATAAAATGACCTTGAAACATTGCTTTTTCTCTGCTGGTCTTGGTTTTTAAATGCTGAATTCTCTTCTTTGGTAATATTAATATAAAAACATATGTCTGTAGAATTCATAATGTATCGAGGACCTGGATTCAGCAAAATGTTTTTATTATCTTCCCTCCTTACACCAATCAAGCAGACACCAAACCTTAATTTAAAAAAGAAAATAAGAGTTTGTAAGAAAGTTAGTAAATTATTGTTAGGCTGAGGAAAAGAAACGCTTTAAATAATGGTTTTTTAAAGCCTGAAATGTCTAGAAGGTCAAGATCCTCATTTTTACAGGAAAATAAACTATGTTCTTAGTGTGTTATAAAACAAATTTAGGTGACTATGACCCCTATAAATTTATATTTAAATAAAAATGAATGGAAGAACATAAGAAACATGAGTGCATGTTATACACTAAGGGTAATGTTATTTTGCAAATTTTTACAAAAATTTTACTTTAGTCAAAAAACATAAAAGTATTTCTTACTTTGGTTAAAAAAAAGGAAGTTTAAAACTATTGGCCAAAGGAAAGAAACTTACTGTGGTAACCTGAAAGACAACAAGGGTCACTAGATTTATCATATTTGGTTTACTTTAAATTTTAGAAAAAAAATTATTTTCAATAGTCTTAAATAGGTACGCACTTAATCAGAAAAAAATAGCAAACTTTAAATGTAACAGGCGCCTTAAACAATTTTTAATATGTTCTTTGGGGTTTCCTCCAAACACAAATCATTCTCAGTATTTTTATTTCAATGTGCCTTAAAGTGATACAAATTTAATTAAGTTTAAAGATATTTTTAAGCAATAAATGTATCTATATAATTACATTGAGAAGTAAAGTAGAATACAGAAGCTCCTTGACTTATGAAAGTTATGTCCTGATAAACCAGCCTAAGTTGAAAATATTGTTAAATAAAAAATGTTTTTAATACATCTAGACAACCAAATATCATAGTTTTGGCTTAGCCAACCTAAAACATACTTAAAACACTTACGTTGCCTACAGTTGGGAAAAATTATCTAATACCAAGCCTATTTTATAATAAAGTGTTAAATATCTTACACAGTTTATTGAATATTCTACTGAAAGTGAAAAACAGAATGATTATATGGATACTGAAAGTATGGTTTCTACTGAACGGCTATTGTTTTGTACCATCAAGGTCAAAAAATCATAAGTGAATGCACTGTAAGTTGTGAGCTCTTGTACATTACATAAGAGATTAGTAGACTTCATAGACATAAATCCTCCAAAATATATTATACGAAAACATTTCAGATAGATATTATTTTCATTATATACATATATTTTTATTTTTTAAGTAAATACTTTTTATTTTTTTTTTAAAGGAAAAGAAAAAAATGTTCTATGTTTGAATTGGAAGGTAGTTTTATTTACTTTTTAACTTATTTCTCTGGCCAAAACAAGGGCCACCATCAGAGATTTTTTTAAATGTATATTTTTATAAATATTTGTACTACTTTGTTTTAGTTTTTAATCAACACCTTAAAATTCAGATCTGTAAAGAAGATTTTCATGTGTTTGTAAATTCTTAATGGATTAAAATATTTTAAAAGAGTTTAAAAGTTGCTAAACAAAATATTCCTATAAATTATAATTTCCTCCTGACAATCTTCCATACAGACACCAGGGTTCAAATGTTTCAACATTGGAGAATATTGTGGCAAAAATTCCAGAACGCTTAAACTCGTGAGCACAATATTCATTGTATTTTTGAAAACTCCTTTCACATGATATGCTTGATTGATTGATTGATATTTTAACTGTTCTCTGAGACAGAAACATACTTTTTGTGTGCATGGAAAGAGGCATATGTAAAACTCTTTCCTTCATATTCAGCAAAAAATGTACTTTCTTCCAAAACAATGTGGTAGACTTCATTCCCAGAACATCTACCGTACATCTTCTGCCACTGTTCTGGCGACTGCTGGCCTTCTCTGCAACACAAGCACACACACATACACACACACAAGAAGAAAACACAGTGAATGTAGTTAAAAAACAGTTGTCACAGAAAATTTTTTCAACTGTATAAGAACTGGCAAGCACTATTCCAAGAAGCATCCAAGTAATGCTTTGAACTCTCAAGATGACATTACATGCAAGAGTTTCTACAAACATTTTGAAATTAATAGTATATATATATAAGCTTGAGAAATGGTAGTTTTCTAGAAAGTGGGAGTTTTTCAAGATCCAGGATTTAACTTTTAGTCTCTCTTTATGTATATCCTATCATGCATATCCTGTAAAATTTGTTGTACAGTCTCCATAATATGGCCAACATTATCTTACCTATCCTGCAGGGCTCTTGTAGGTATTTTATTTTGCTTTATGTTTAAAATTATAAATTTATCTCAATTTATCGATTTGATTTTATAGAAAATACACCCTTATTTTTTGTTCATATCATAGCAATGACTTTCTTCCAGTTGTATAGCAGTCAAGAAAGACACTTCTCTGTGATAATAGTAAGGGTCTTGCCAACTAACTGAATATTTGTGTAACCACAAAATTCATGTTAAAATCCTAATCCCATTGTGATAGTATTTGGTGGTGGGGTCTTTGAGAGGTACTTAGGTCATGAGAGTAGATCCCTCAGGAATGGAATTAGTGCCTTCTAAAAAGATGCTAAAGAGCTGTCTTCCTGCCCTGAGAGAATACAAGTCAGCAGTTTGCAACTCAGAAGGGGGCCTCACTAACACCTGATCATGTTGGCACCTAGATCTTAGATTTCCAGCCTCCAGAACTGTAAGAAATGAATTTCTGTTGTTTATAAAATGCCCATACTGTGGTAATTTGTAATAACAGCCTGAACTGACTAAATCTCCAAAAGAGACCCCACAAAAGTATTTTTACAAAGAAGGTAAGTTTACCACAAAAAGTACAATGTCTTTTTTTCTAGAATGTTCTGTGCTGCCCGCCTTCAGTGGCTTTAAAAAGATATTGAAAATGCAATTGATAAGAAATTTATAATGGATATATAAACAGCATTTTTCTCATTTTATATAATAAATTCACTTATCTTTGCTGAATAAAGCTTAAGAACTCTACAAGTACAAGAAAAGCACATTTTAGAAGCAATATGAAATGCCAGATATAGGTGATGGGGAGGAAGGCAGCAAATCACACTGCCATGTATGTACCTATGCAACAATCTTGCATGTTCTTTACATGTACCCCAGATCCTAAAAAGCAATTTTTAAAAAATAAATAAAATAATAAAAATAATTCACCATAATCTCTAATCGATTCTTTTTTTTTTTGGGACGGAGTTTCGCTCTTGCCACCCAGGCTGGAGTGCAATGGCGCGATCTCGGCTCACCGCAACCTCCGCCTCCTGCGTTCAGGCAATTCTCCTGCCTCAGCCTCCTGAGTAGCTGGGATTACAGGCACGCACCACCATGCCCAGCTAATGTTTTGTATTTTTAGTAGAGACGGGGTTTCACCATGTTGACCAGGATGGTCTCGATCTCTTGACCTCGTGATCCACCCGCCTCGGCCTCCCAAAGTGCTGGGATTACAGGCTTGAGCCACCGTGCCCGGCCAATCTCTAATAGATTCTTAATGGATCATCGCAGATCACAAGTCATTGCTACCACGTTTAGGACTTTAAAAGCCATTTTAAAGTCTGAGTATTGTCTAACGGGTTATCAGGAAGGATATATCAACATTTTCAAATTGTCTATAAGCTTTAAAAAAATCTATATTTTCTAAGTACATCTCATTTCTGCATCATTACTTTTTTTTTTTTTTAAAAGGACAATTTTACTTTAATCAAGTTCCAGAATGAGGGTGCACAGCTTCGAAGAGCAGTCTGTAGCAGAAGACGCGAGGGTGTGTGTAAAGCTGTGTGTCTAGAATATACCAAAGGAAACACACACAACCCCAGCGGGGCCTCTGGCGAGCTCTCGATGCTGCTCCATCCCGGTGCAGGCGGCTGCTTCGTCCAGCTGACTTTGGGAATGTCGCAATGCTCCGTGAGCGTGTCCAGGTGTCCGTTAAAGTCCTCCACTCTCTGCTTGTGGGTTTTAGATGCTTTCTTCAGGATCCTTTCCATTTGCCGCTTCTCCTGCATTTTCTCGAAGGCCGCCTGGGCCGGGGTCCGCTTGTCCAGGCCGCGCCGCTTCTCCTCCTCGTTCTTTTTGCTCGTTCCCATTGCTTCCAGGAGTTTCGCTTTGTCTTTGTCCTTCTTTTTCTTCTTCCGCTTAGTCACTCCGAGCTCTGCGACGCCTTCTTAAGTATGTTTTAAGAGTCAAGAGCCTGGACCCCGGAGGTTGATTGCCTAATCTGAGTCCCAACCGTACAAGCTTTTGTGTTATTTAACTTTTCAGTGATTATTTATCTCTTCTGTGAAAAACAATTATCAGCTTCCTTGGGTTAGATTAAATGAGGTAACACAAAGCAGATGTTGGAATCATAGAAAACACACAGTACATATAAGCTGACAGTATTATTCTGGTGTTACATCTTCCTCATTGCTAAATTTCAGAGCCATTTTAAATATACCTAGTTGACTTAACAATAATGCTTTTAAAACCTGGACCCATTCTTCCATAATGTTAATGTATTTTTGGAACTAGGAAAACAAAATAAAACAGTTTCGATTTTTGTTTGCATATGACTACATCTAGCCACTACTTCCTAAGAATGATTGTTCCTGGTGGCGAAAACATTCCCTTTGGCAAACAAAAATAAAGTTATTTTTGTTATGTACCACATTACTATTTGGCAAGATGGTACTGAGCAAAAACAGAATCTATCTGAAAGACTGAAAATGTATGAGATGATGCTGGTAATTCATCAGGATTTGTTTGAGATCCAAAAGCCATCATGAGGTCAACTAATTGTCATGCAAGGGTACTATTCAAGAGAGTTATAAATTTAATTCCAGAAGCTGACGGGAACACAATGTGGTAACTTGGAAGGGAACAGAAATGGATGGAATCAGACAAGGACAGTTCAAATAAATTTTCTTAAGTGATTTGCTTATTACATTGCTTTTTTATACTGGTACATGGCCCCTCAGGCAGCATCATTTTTTAGGATGTCATTTCTTTGGGAATTTTTTTTTCCTTTATGATTTCTACAAAACCTTAATAGGTAACCAGGAATCTCTAAGTTCAGCTAATTGTCAATATACACATTTTGTTATTTTCAGCTCATGTTATTTGCTTGAGAAATACTAGACATTACTATTACAGCTAATACTCGTGTGAATATCCAGTTCCCACTCATTAACTAAAACACAAAACATTAATTGAGCACCTGTGAAATGCCAGGAAGGGCTTTAAATTCAAAGGTTAGAGGTTATGGCAGTTAAAAAAAGTAAAAATGTCTTGTCTCGTGGAGTCACTAGTGGGAAATGGCCAACAACAAACATGAAAAAGCAAATTATGTTCTGTGTTAGAGGTGATAATAGTGGGGAGAAAAATGAAGCAGGAAGGGAGCTAATATTTTAGCAGGTTGAATAAAATGTAAATAGTGTGACTGCGGAAAAGATGACATTAGAGTAAAAATCTTGAAGAAGGTGAGGGAGGTCTGGGAGAAGACCATTATAGGCAGAAGCAGCTACACGAACTTCCCTGAGACAGAGGTAATACCTGATGTGGCTCAGAAAGGGCAGGAAGCAAGTTTAGCTGGAGTTCAGGGAGAAGGAGAAAATGGGGCCAGAGAGATAACTAGCTGGGAAGGGGGATCATGAAGAACTTTATAAATAACTGTACTATGGCTTTGATCTTTAATTGGGATGACTTGGCAACCACCGGCGAATTCTGAAGACTGGTACAAAAAGTCTGATTCATATTTTATAAAATACCTCTGGTCATTGTGTTGAAAATAGATTGAAGAAGGGGTAATGACCAGTGAGTGGGTTATTGCAATGATCCACCTAGATGATAATGGTTTGGACCATGTTAGATTCTGGGTATATTCTGAAGGTAGGCCTGAAGAATTTGCTAAAGGAAGATAAAAATACATAACAATCTTATATATGCATATCCACAAGAAATATGGATAAACAAATAAAATTCACATAGATAACAATGAAAATGCAAGTCCCAGTGCTTAAAAGACATCATGGGGAAACCTTAAATACAAAATGTTAGATAAAATAATAGTATGCAGATTCAGCTTTATAGCAAACTAAGTTCTAGAAAAAGAGAGAAAATGTCAAACAGAGATGGTACATGTGAAGTTTCACAAACATTTGGAATGTTTATTATTTAAAATCTGGAATGCTAACTACATGGATATTCATGGTAACATTCTTATACCTTCTGAATGTCTTAATATTTTCTAATAAATAAAAAATAAAATGCACCACAAAAACGCAAAAAAGAAAACACAATTGGTACTAATGATTTAAGCTTTTTGTTTGTATATTTTTCACTGCTTCCTTGCTATGTTTCAAGGCAGCATTTAGTCTATATTATGTTAGCTTCCCCCAGGCCCCTACCTACAAATATTTTAGGACTAATATTTTACATAGGCATAAAGTAATCATTTTTCCATTTCCATTATCAATGTATTGAATTTAACTTTTTTTGAGTATCTATTCACTTACTCAAGGTATTGAATAATCTATCTTTTCACTCACTAGTTTAAAATAATTCCTTTATCAAACAACAAATTTCTAATTATATAGTTCTGGCCTGTTAATCGATTCTTCTGGATCAATCACTAATAGCACGCTATTTCAATTATTGTAACTGCACATTATTTTTAAGTATATACAATGTAATCCCCTCTCATTATTATTGTCCTTCAAAATTTCCCTTGGTAGTCTGCTTTCTTTATTTTATCAAAGAAACTTAAAATCAGCTTATCTACTTTTAAAAAAGAAAGCTGTATTTCTATGATTGGTAGAATGGACTTAAAATACTAAATTTGGATGAAATTGACATCTTTATGTTAGCAACATATTATACCTTCATTTGCATGCTAATTACTCTTTATTTTTGCCACAACATCTCACCCAAAACCAATCTCAGCAGAAAGTAGCAGCGAAACCACTGAGCCCTGTTGTTTACCTTGTTTTCTGGAGGATTTCCAGTGGCTAGAACGTTTGCTAAGACATAGTAGGTGTTCGAAAATATTTATTTAATGAAAGAATTTTATTGTCCTGGTAATCTATGAGATATATACTATTAACCACACCTTGTAGATAAAGAAACTTGAGGTTCAATGGCCTTGATCTTCCCAGCATGGGTAGATTACAGAATTCAACCCACATACTCTGGCTTAAAAAGTCAGCACTTTGTTCAGGAATGTCACTTCTGAGTAGCTACAATATTTACTGCAAATGTTGCTGCTGTTTGGTTACTTTAGCTAGTAAGACATTAAAAGTCAAGTTTTTGTAGCTTTATTAGTAATGCAGGACATTTTATATCCTGTATAACTGTCCAAAAATCTTTCATTTGTCTTCAGCTTACTGTTCTATCTCTATTTTCTTATCTTACTTTTTATATCTGAGTAGAGTTAATTCAAGATTGACTTTGAATGAGGGATAAATAATTACATAAATAAAGAATGTATTTCCAAACTGCTTGTGGCAACAAATCCTTTAATTCTATCACCCAAGTGTGACTTGTACTCACCTATCTGTTTATTCCTTTCTCCATCATCAAATCTTACACCTTAAAACAGTCCTAACTCACTTTCTTTTCTCCAGTGAATGTTTTCACAAATCCTTTTATAGTAATGTAATAAGAGTAAATTTCAAAATTTCAAACTATTTCATGTCACTCTTCCATTGAAAATGCCTAAAGGGCTTTCTCCTTCCATCTGATAAAGTTAAACTTTTAAAATTATCATTACAAAGCCCTGCTGACCTGTTCTGTTACTTCTTTCAGGTTTCATCTATTACTTCTCTCTCTGATGCACACCAGCAGGTGCAAGTCTTTAATTTCTCCTGAACAAGACACTCTCTCTTCTTTCTAGGATTTTCCACAGTGCTTTTCTCTCTACCTCCTGTGGCCTGTCCGTTCCTGACCCTCAGCTTAATCATCACCTCCTCAGTTTTACAGTCGTGTACTTCTCCTTTCCTAACACTGTAACATTAAATCGTGTTATTTAGTCCTTAATATCTTGCTTCCCCATGAAATAAGCTTCATGAGAAAAGGGATCATGTCTTGTTTACCACTATGTCCCCAAGACGTGACATTGGTTCTGACACAGAGTAAGAGCTTAATATATGTTTGTTAAATGAACAAAGAATAATCTAACAATGTTCTTCATGCCCAATTACTAAATGTTCTGCTTTTCTAATTATACCATTCCTTTTGCCTTCACCAGAATAATTTTTATGTCTAATACATTACTTTCTCTATGATAAATGTGTCAGTATTAAAAAAAAAAAAAAACACCGAGTTTCATAATCACTAATGGACATGAAGTGAATTTAATATTATATCAATTTAGTGTTATAATTAGGTAAAAATAGCAGCAGTAAAAACACAAGAAATATTAGGACAAAAAGCACAGAATGAAAAGCTCATTGAAAATTATGAAAAACCATTCAATAAAAATTTGATATATGTTTACAGCAATTAAATGAACATTTAGGGGAAATAACAGGCCTGTGTATTTACTAACTGTTAACCTTCAAGTACACTCCACCCTGTAAAATAGTATAATCTGTTATCTACTTCAAGCTCTTGTAAGGCTATTCTACTACGTTGACTGGCAATTGAATAGTAAAGAATATTTCTAGTCAAGTTTATGTCCACATTTGTTTCTAAAATCATTGCTAGCTACAGATATTTGTAGCAATCTGGGTAAAAAAGAAAAAAATAATAGAATCTAGAGATGAAGTATTATACTGAGAAAACAGAGTACAGAAAAACAGTATATGTTTAATATTTGAAAGAATCCCTTAGGTGTCTAGTTCCTCTGAATAAAGGCACATTTATGCACCCAATACCTGTCATGACAGCCTTAGAAAATTTTTGATGAGACATCTTGAAAAGAAAAGAAGCTTGTGTCTGCTATTCTTTACATTTTCTACCCTAAACAAATACCTTAATGGAAAAAAATGGAAAGACTATTGGAAGACAAGTTGATTGCTTAGGAAAAAGGGGAAAATAAAAGTCTAGTGAAGTAAATAAATTACAAACTCCATGACTTTGTAGCCTTCAGTCATATAATTTCGGATCTTCTATTCCTATCATGTAATAATGTTTCAGGCAGATCCCATTTATTTAAAATCACATTGGAGCTCCATTTAAATCAAACCAAGGCCTATCCAATTTCAAGCTCCAGTCTTACAGCTCAGGCTTGTTCTCCCTGAGCTGTGGCTGCTGTCTAGGCTAACTGTCATTGGTCATCACTGTTCTCTATGGAGATGGTAATCACATGATACCTATCTTACAGCGACATGAAAATGTTCTGTAGGGAGTGGGCGGTGAGCCTCGGTATTATATCACTGGTAAGCAAGAAACTCCATTCCATCCTTCCTTATTTCCTAGTGGAACACCCTATACGCTCTAGTTTCTGGAGTTGCCTCACTTTGTGGAGCAGCTGGGGTACTAGAAAGATAGGTCAAAGCTTTTTAAGCTATCAGTTGTGCTTCAGGAAACTCACACACAAGCGTGTGGGCTGCTCTACGGCAGTCTCTACTCTCTGACTTATCTCCCTGACTTGCCATCTCCTTCTCTTTTTTCCTCATGTTCAAATAATCTAAGGAAACTACACAAGCAGATGTCTAACTGGCAAATGAGATGTGAGTTCCTACTGCAAGCAGACACCCTATTTTCCATGAGTAATAAGTAAATTTTTTTGGACCTCACCTCACTTGGCTGGAGGTGGATGCGAAACCACTTTGCTCCTCTTCTGTCACCCTCTCTGATCATCTCTTTTTATAGAAGGCTAAGAAGATTAGCAAGTAAAATACTTGACTCTTTTTTGTCCTCAAATTTGGGTTATAATCACCAAACTTGGGGCAACACGAAGGCTTCTCTAAGCATAGTAAGTATTGGTTAGGAAAAACAAACCACAAAAAACATATGTTTGTTCTATTCTATTTACTCTTTCCAAGGTAAATACATTATTAGTTCCATTAACTTTTGGATTGTGTATAAATCAGCTTGGACATTTTTTTTCAAACAAAAGTTGCATATTTCTCACTTACCCATGATTGCACCTTCAAGGCAAATGGGTATTATTGGCAGAAAGAATTAACCCACATATTAGTCTCCTGTACTTCAATATAACCAACCAAGTAGAATAAGGACTGTTAGCTAATAAGTAGTTGGATCTGGTCTTTGCAGAAATGTATTTCAATACAGATCTCTGAATGCAGTAAAAGAACCTTACATAGTTTTGTTTTTAAGAGTTTTCCCATACCAATTTTTCCAAAGGGAGAAATAAAGGATTTCGTTAGAATTTCCTGTCCCAGATACAATATACTGAAGTCTTAAAATGTTCCATACTCTGTTCTTATTTCAGGATGTGCTGTACTACCTGCTCAGTAAAGTAGTTCCATTTTAATAAAATAGCATAAAATCTTATTACACTGGTGACTTCTCATGTTTTTATGAAACTGTATGTTTTCGTGAAATTCATATTAATAGATGTTAGAAAGTAGAATTTTTTTTTAATTTTTACATTTTCTTTATGCATATAAAAATGCGATCACACTAGAGGTAAACTAAAGAACAGTCTTGGTGTTATAAAGCACTGCCTTTTAAAGTTGTAAAATGTAATCATTATGGAAATCTACCTCCTTCACAGCATTGTATTTGTTATTTTAAACATCTCTACATTATAACCCTTGGATTTGCTTTGCAGGTACACTTTGTTCCCTCTGTTCCTAAATAATGTAGCTAAACAGATGATAAATAATTTACTTCAGATTCATCAAAATTGACACAGATTGTCATACTAGTTACTTTAATATATCTATATTTATTATCAAACTAAGTTATCTTCGCATCAACAGGAATAAAGAGCACCCTGTCACAAGATAACTTTGATATATAATTCATTCTTCACTATGTGGTAAAAGTGTTTACATACATATAACTACAGAAATTTTTGCACATATAACTATAGAGATATTGGACATTTTTGGGAAAGAATGTCATTTAGGTTTGTACTTGAATAAGATTAATAAATGACTTAAATATAAATCTCTTTTTTGATATTCTACTTTAAAGAAGATAAGAAAATATATTAACTCACTATATTATTTTCAGGAGATTTTAAATGTCTAAAATAAGTAACCAAAAGGTTAAATCTAATTAAAATTAATGCACTTTACTTAATTTCATCATCTATGGAACTAAAGTCAGTTTGGTTGCAATCAGTTTGTTGTCTGTATACTTCCCAGGGTGCTTTTGTGCACTCATGAATTATAGTACTTTACAATGATTGCAAACTTCATTTAAAAATTAAAATATTTAGGGCCGGGCACGGTGGCTCACGCCTGTAATCCCAGAACTTTGGGAGGCCGAGGCGGGTGGATCACGAGGTCAAGAGATCGAGGCCATCCTGATCAACATGGTGAAACCCCGTCTCTACTAAAAATACAAAAAACTCAGCTGGGCACGGTGGCGCGTGCCTGTAATCCCAGCTACTCGGGAGGCTGAGGCAGGAGAATTTCCTGAACCCAGGAGGCGGAGGTTGCGGTGAGCCGAGATCGCGCCATTGCACTACAGCCTGGGTAATAAGAGCGAAACTCCGTCTCCAAAAAAAAAAAAAAAAAAAATTAAAATATTTAAATGGTATTACAATTTTGATTTTACTATCAATGTTAGGAATCTAGAGTTAATCACTGAAGGTCAAATAAATAATTCTGACAAATCGAAGCCTATGTGATTGGAAAGATAAATATAACTTATGGTACAGAGGTATACGGGGTACAAAGAAGCTCCCAAAACAGGTGAGGTTACAAAATAAACAGCTAACACATAACTTGGTATTATATGAAAACTTATTCTTGTAAGTCTGCAGATAGAACTACATGTACAGATGCAGCATATCTGGAAAGAAAAGTATTTGCGAACTCTAGATAGAAGTAATAAAAAAAACATTAAGACACCTCGGTATACAAGGAAGATGCTTACGCATTCCACTTCTTGAATAGCGAAACTGCCTCAATACTGTAGGTCATCAAGCATCAAATCAGAAATCTGAGTTCTAAGATTAAAAGTTACAGACACAATATAAAGCATGGTAATCAATTTTCTACCATCAGATGGAACGGAAAGCTGTTTGCCATTTTCGGGATAAGAAAAATGGCCACCAAAAGTGTAGAGAATGGGAAAATGATACATGGTTTTCAAGCATTACTGGCAGTGATAATAAACAATGAACATTTTGAAAGGCATCTACTTCAATGAGAAATGAAAAAGCACACAAAAGTTAAATTTAAAAGGTTGACTGTACATGGAAGTAGCTTAAATTCTCTGCCCTTTAATGTTGGTTTCTCCTTCAATAACTCCAATGTGGTTTTTTGAAGTGTTCATTTAATTCCCATTATCACCACACACACACACCAAAAAAAAAAAAAAAAAACCTAAAATCGTGTTAAGACTTTTCATCTACTTTTTAAACTGTCAGGTAAAAAAATAAATTCACCTATAAAACTGGAGCTGCATTCTTGGCTCTTTAACTCCATTATTAAATAAGTTACATCTCACTGACTTTAAACTGTTCTTCTTCAGCATTAATAAAATTTTACAACTACACTGTACTTTCCCGTCTCTCAGAACACAGCCTGCATGCATGGCGAATACCATATGCTCCACTTCTGTTCAAATTTCATGCCATTGTACATTTACATTTCAATGCTATATCTGTACCTTTAGAACCTTGTAGTGAATTTTCTAGGAAAGTTATATTCCATAAGTATTAATACTTAGACACATAGGAACTTAGGAAGCTCCTATTGCTGTTATTTACATTTTATCATTTGCCTTTTTGAAAATAATTATAGCTAGGACATTTTTGCTGTCTCTCCACATTGTCATTTGATTTCTTCTCAAGTATGCAAACTAATCTTACCATAACTAAAATAATCTTTATTAGTAAAATAAACTCAGGGGAAATTTGTAATACATTCCAAACACATATAAAAGCAATGTTATATTTTATCCCGCCCTGCACTTGGTCTGAGCCATCGTCTATTAATCAGACTGTTGGTCTGATTTGTGATCACAGCGTATTCAACTTTATATTCTCCAGACTCCTAACTTGGTGCCTTACGTACGGATGCAAGTGATGATACTTCACAAATGACCAAGCCATAACAATATTTAACTCTAATTAAATGCTGTTTTCTTATTCAGAGTTTAAATTTTGACCAAACAAAAATTAAAAACACATGCTTCCAATTCCTGAGCTTCCTTCCAACAGTTTTAAGGCATCTTTTAATAATATGTCACTACCTTTACTACCCTGCTATTGTAAGTACTACCTATCGACCTCCTCCTGTAAGACATAAAACAATTTTTTCACAGTGGATTTTCCAGAGTTGCTTATAAAAAAATATTTCTATTTTTAATTCCTCTTTTGCAATGTTCTGACTCTAGTGTCTACAAAGCAAATTTAGCAAATACAAGAATCAGGTCAGACACAGAACAATAAGGAGTGTTCAAACTTGTGGTTAATTGGTTGTTGGATATCTACTGAACCACAAATTCAAAGAAAACAATTCAAAAGGAGAAAAAAAGTTGACGCTCTGTTGGCAGCCAAATAAAACCTGTCTCCTGGTAGAATTTGTCTCATATTCAATCTCTGATTTACTAGGTACTTTTTAACTTACCATACTTAAAATTCTGTTTCACTAACTATAGATACAGTCTTGATTTTCTATGTTGGAACCTGGAGATGACATTAGCTACCCTCTTCATTTCCGTATCTTCTCCTCACTTTTATTTCAAGATTATTTGCTGTTCAGTTATTTTTACAGTGTTGGCTTGTAAATATTTGTATTTTGTTTATTAGCTATCAGACTATGACTTCAGATTTAAAGTGGAGACCCTGTGAGCAGTGATTACATTATTATGATGATTACAGTAGAGTTCGCTATAGACTCAAATGGAGTGCTACAATTATATGACCTCATCTGCAGTTCCCTGAGTTACTCCAGAAAGAATGTTCAAATAATTTTTCTCTACTTTCTGACTACCTATTGCTCTATATTACAGCACGTTTTAATTTGTTTTTATCACAGGCTTTTTATTTCTTGGAGTTTATGATTTTGTTTTCCAGCTGGTAGCAAAAACCACATGCATTCCAATTTATGTGTTGTTTTTAATTTATTCCAATGTCTTGCTGAGACTGAGTACCTGACTCTTCCAATTCGGACCCCTTTTTAGTGGTAACTTTTAGGAAGCACTGGTTCTTGCTCTGGTGCAGACATGTGGCATGGGTTCCATCAGTCAGACACAAACGTAGGTGTTTATTTGGAATTGAGGTAAGGAAGGAAACAGGTAGGGTAGGAAGCATCCATTTTGTTGCATGACTATTGTTCTGGGGGTTTTCAGAGGCCAAAGCTCCTTTATCTGGTTAGTTGCTTGCATAAAGGGAATTGTTTATGCAATTTAACATAGAAACTAACTTTCTTGTTTTCCCAATGACTCTGTGACTCTCCATATTCTTTATATTTCTCTTTATACTTAAAACTAGGCAATGGATAGTCTTGTCTACAGTTTAAAAACTCTGATCAATACTGAGACTTTCTTTTTCCTCTTTCCTTTTCTGAAATTTTTCTTCATCATTAGTGTTTTATAATTTGGCAAAGCTATGCTTCTAGGAGTGGTTCTTTCTCGTTTATTATGACTCCCACTTAGGAGTCCCTAACAATTTACAGGCTTGAGTCTCTCCTCTTATACTTTCTAACTACCATTTTCTCTATCCTCTTTTGGTGGAACTGTTACCAAATCAGATATCATCTCTTCTGGATTGATCTCCTGTTCTTCTAGTCTTTTTGCTTATATATTCCAACTCCGCATTTCTATCTAAAATCCTCAACATTTCTATGAGAATATCTTCCAAAACAAGATATATATATTTTTTTAATTTCAGCAATCACTCCTCTAATGTTAACAGATCTTTCCTCTCCATTTCTCCACCATGACTCTTGTTCTGTTTTGAATATTCCTGGGAATAATAATTATCATTATTTTAAGTTATTTTGGATTTGTGTATTTATTTGTTATGGTCCCTTTTCCTCCTTAATACTGAAGAGAAAATTAGCACCTCCAGAATCATAGTCAACAGAATTTAAGTTAAATATTTAAACCTGTACAGAAACAAAACACAAACATTTTATTCCTTTGGCCAATCATCACCACCCTTTACAGTGCTTCCATATAGTCTTCTAAACAATACTACTCTACTTTTCAAATACATGTTTGAATTTCTTGTTAATGTACTTTTGTTTTCACTTACTGAAACTCTTCTTGTTTCCAAAATATATATTTGACTCTCCTTTTAAACACTATAATCTTGATTTAAAAAAAAAAATCTATGTTTACTAATGAGTATAAATAACACCCAACCTTAGCTATAGACCCCAAACAATTTCAGTACAAATAGAAGTAGCTGCTCTCCTTGGGATGGATAGACTTCTCTCATCTCATTCTGCATGCTGACATTCAGCAAATAGCAAGAGCCATATTTCAAATTTGGAGTAAAAAATATAAGCATATTAAATGGATTCCTTTGTCTGTGAGTATGATTTGTTAAATGGTAGTTTTTACCTTATAGTAAGCAAGAAGAAATTAGACTACTCAGTCTGGGACCTCTCAAATACCAGATTATATAGAGAATTGGAACCCAGCTCCAATTATCTGCTAAGGTGTACTTTATTTTCTTCAAACTATTCTAGGAAAACTTTTATTTTTCCTGATGGTAAGTGTCTGGCTAGACTTAATTACAGGGAAATAGTACTACGATTAATGAAAGAGATGTAAATCATCGTTCAATATAAATAGCTTTAATTAATATTTGCCCTCTTTTTTAGGCATCTTGTACCCCAAAACTTCACTGGGGACAGGAATTTTGTCTTACTATATCACCTTCTAAAGAAAGTCTGGGCTGTGATTTCCAACAGAAAACTTTGCTTTGTTTACTTAAGAATTTTTTTTGTTACTCAGAATTTAATTCAACTCTCACCCTTTCTACTTCTTTTTCATTGATAAAAACTTACAGTTTAAAAAAAAAAATTCTTTTACATTGTATCAATGGAGTCTCATGAGAAAGAGCAGATAAATGCATAAGATTTATAAACTACTTGGAACCAGGGCATGGAGGCAAATAATACATCACCTCAATCTTTAGTGCATTCTTAATTTCATTTATGTAACTAATATTTATTGAAGATTTATGTTGTGAAAAACATTATGGAAGGTTTAAAGATAAGCAAGATATGTTCTCTGCATTGAATGAAATTATAACCTCATAAATAAAGAAAAAAATACGTAATACCTGCTCCAGCAGAATACAGTAAAATCTATGCAAGTTCATAGAAGAAATCACACTGAATTGGGGAGATTAAAAATATTCATGAAGAGAGAATTTTTGATTTAACAAAACCTTCTAGGAAGGCAGAGGAAACAGAATTAAAAAAAAAAAAAAAAGATGTAGAAGGCGGAAACCACAAAGTATATTTAGGTTCTTGTAATTTGGAGTACATGCTATGTTTAGGAGAGTCACGAGAGATAAGGATACAAAAATAAATTAGTACTAGAGCACAGACAGCCTTAAAGAAATAAAGCAGATATATTTAGATCTAATTCAATAACGAATGCTGAGCTGTTAAAGGCTTTCCAAGCATGGGACTGTCAGACAAGGGCAAAATGCAGATTTCTCAAAATATGTTTAATAGAATACTGTTCCTGTTGAACTTTTAATGAGTCTGCTTAGAAAAACATTTTTCAGTTAGTCTAATAGATTTTGGGATACATCTAATAAAATGTCTTTCTGTACAGATTTTCAGTACACACTGCCTTATATTAAAAAAAATAAGTTTGCTGAAGCAGGAGAATTACTTGAACCCGGTTGCAGGGAATCGAGACCACGTCACTGCACTCCAGCCTGGGTGACAGAGTGAGACTCCGTCTCAAAAAATAAAAATAAAAATAAAAGTAAGTTTAAGACGTGTATTATTTTCCTTTCTTGTGCTTACTGCCACTCACATCTCCAGCCTTGTAGTTTTTTATTTTGTTTGTTTGTTTTTATTGCTGCTCTTGTTTGTTTGTTGCCATGGGGGACATGGAGAAATGGAGAAAGGACAACTGGGGATGACATATCATCACTGTTAATTCCCATGATCAAAGAAGCAGGCTTCTGTGGAACTGGCAGAATTACCTGCATAATGACAATAGCAGTTGGTAAATGCATTCCAGTAGAACCCATGGGATGTTCTTCGGCCAGTGTGACCCCTACAATTCATATGTTGAAGCCCTGTCTCCCAGTATGTCAGAATAGACTGTATTTGGAAACAGGCCCTTTGAGACGTGATTAAATTGAGATTGTCGAGGTGGGCCCTCTTACAATCTGAGTGGTGTCCTCCTAAGGAGAGGAAATTTGGACACAAAAAAGACATCAGGAATGTGGGTGCAACAAAAGAAACCCCATGTGAGGACACAGCAAGAATGCAGCCATCTGCAAATCAAAGAGAGAGGACTCGGGAGAAACCAAACATTGATCTAGGACTCCTAGCCTCCAGAACTGTAAAAAGTCAATTTCTGTTGTTTAAGCCTCCCAGTCTGTGGATTTTTCTATGGCAGCAGTAGCAAACTAATACTATGGCCATGAGGATCCATGGAATTTAAAGCAGAATAGTGAAGGTGGGAGAGTTTTAGAAGAGCAAGTACTAATCATTATATAGTGTCCTGATGAAGTAAAATTCATATCCTACAGCGGAAAGAAAGGGAAGGTTATGAGACAGAGATAATAAAAAGGCCTTTCCATGTTGTTTGCAAGTCCATGCAGCAGAAAGTGCCACACTTCCTCCTGGGATAGAGATAGCTGAACAGCAGCCTACGCAGGGGCTATGCAGGGGCATGAAGTAGGATTAAAAAATTGGTTGAGTTAGCCAGGTAAGAATCACAACCACACAAGCATCCCCCACCACACACACACACACACACACACACACACGAAGATGAGAGTCTGACATAGAAAGTGTCTATATATCTTTCTCATACATCCATTGATGAGGTAATGGATATGCCCCAAAAGTTACCTGAGGGAGCCTAAGGAGACACCAGAATGATGCAACTAGACAGCCAATCAGAGATGACTGAGAAGCTGTTGGATCCCAGGAGCCCATTCATCAAAAAGCTCTGTGAAGTAATAAGTAGGACAGATGTGTGTCCTCAGAACAAGGAGGAGGCATTGGACTCGTGGCTCACCAGGAAGCTTGCAAGAAGATGGTATTAGCTGTTGTTAGGAGTAAGATAATGAGTAGCTGTCCTGTCTACCTGAGAAGTTTATGAGACCAGAATGAGTCAAGGACCCATTACACACTCATTGATAAAGGGCATTTCCCCAGCTTGCTGTAGTCAGAAAGTCACCAGGTTGCTACTGATTTGGGACTGTAGGAGCGGAAAGGAGATACGGGGTTTGGAAAAGAAGTCTGTTAATACTTTCAAGTCTGACTGAAACCACTCAAGAGCACATATTAATCTATTAATGAAAATAGAGGCTCAGATTCAAGAAAGTTATATCAAATAAAGTTCAAGTTTTATATGTCAACTAACAATTCGCAAATTTATAGCAATCAAACACATTAAGGCTTTAAAGTGTGTGTGTGTGTGTGTGTGTGTGTGTGTGTCTCTCTAAACAAAAATCAAAATGCCTTTCATCTTCACTGGTACCCTATTTTATCCACCTAAGGAGGTGAGTGACTGAACTAGATTTGCTAGGTTACAAAATATAGTCCTCTGTCACAGTTTTTGAGTGTGAAACTTCCAAGGGAACTAAAAATAGTTCATTTGAGCATGCTCCCCTACCTTTTCTTGCAGTCAGTGTGGTAATTATAATCCCTACTACTTTTAAGAAACTTTCTCTGCCTCCCACATGACAGCTGATTCCCTGGGGCTTCTGCGAGGAGCTCAGGATTAAAGGGAAAAAAAGTCTTCCTGTCTCTACCTCCTTCCTTGCTTTCCTCCTGCCTTGTGATCATTCTTGGTCCTTTTTTTGTTCTGGTGATGGTAAATGACAATGGGTTTTTATTTTCCCTTATCACAGTGTTTCAAATTGGAGACTCTGGATGCTAAAGTATAACAGACAAGGAAGATCTCACAGCTAAATTGCATCTGAGGTCATTAGCCTAATGGTCAGAGAAACATTGAAGGCTTCTGTCTGGTGCAGTTCAGATTCTTAGAGATCTGCTTGGAATTTGGGTTCAAAGCAATAAGGCAGAACAAACCATTGCTTTACCTGACATTTGCTGGCCTTTCTTTTATCCAAATACATGTTTTCTTAAAGGTTTTGCTGGAGGAAGTCCTCCAGACAACAATACTGTCTCAAAATATTTAAAGCCCCCTCAAGTTAAGCTAACTAATATATTTTAAAACAAATTATATTATTATACTTTTAAGTTCTGGGGTACATGTGCAGAACGTGCAGGTTTGTAACATAGGTATACACGTGCCATGGTGGTTTTCTGCACCCCATCATTCCTCAGTCTTTCTTTGTTAAAGACTTGAAATTTTAAAGGTTTCAGGCAGTTATTTTGTAGGATGCTCTCAATATGGAAATGTCTTGATGTTTTCACATGATTAGAAAATGCTGGCAGGAATATCAAAGTAACTTTTTAGTGCATCATATGAAAGGCAACATGAAAATATGTTTATTGATTATGGCTACCTCGATCCCTTGATTAAGATGGTGTCTACCAGGTTTCTCCACAATAGATTACAAACGTTCCCCTCATAGTTATTAACTGTCTCAGGGAGGCATGTCAAAAGCACACAATTATAGTGGCTCTCCTCAAACTTTCGGTCCTGATATTAGTACCCATTGAAGAATCACAGTTATTGTGTAGTGTTTGTCTAATGGTGACGTAATGTTTTTCTCTTTCCTTCTACATTTATTAATTAGAATTCTTCAGTATGAAACAGTCATGCCTTAGCCTCTATTTATTGATTTATATTAGTATGAACTACTGGATATTTTATTTTATGGGTTAAAATCTAACATTATTATTTATTTTCTTGCCCAAATTATTCCATCTTAGCCCATTGGGACCTCCTGCACGTTAGTTCTTTTGACAGCCCCCAGACAAATTCCTTACTTTCTACCACCATAACATTTTTGTCTTATTTTGTATTTCTCCCTGCCCCACTCCTGGAATCAACCAATACTCCAAAAAACCCTGAATCTATATTTTGTTTGGTTGGAGGGAGTCTTGCTCTGTCACCCAAGCCGAAACGCAATGGCGATCTTGGCTTACTGCAACGTCAGCCTCCCAGGTTCAAGTGATTCTCCGGCCTCACATTCCCGAGTAACTGGGATTATAGGCGCCTGCCACCATGCCCGGCTAATTTTTTTATTTTTAGTAGAGACAGGATATCACCGTGTTAGCTGGGATAATCTCCATCTTTTGATCTGGTGATCAGCCCACGTTGGCCTCTCAAAGTGCTGGGATTACAGGTGTGAGCCACCATGCCCTGCTGGAGCCCTGGATCTTTATATTGAAGGATGATGTTTACCAATCAAGATCTGAGCTTTAAGTGTTGCTAGGATTTGAATATATTCCCTAAAGTTCATGTGTTGGAATCTTAATGCCCAATGCAACAGTGTTGCGGGTGGAGCCTAATAAGGCCTTATTAGTTCACAGGGCTCTGCTTGATAGACTGGATTAACATCCTACGGATGGAGAACGGGTTTGTTATAAACATGAGTTTGTCCTCATTAGCTTTCTTTTGCACGTACTCTCTTGCCCTTTTGCCTTCTGCCATGGAATGACACAGCAAGAAGGTCCTCACAAGATGCAGCCCCTGAATTTTGGATTTCCCAAGAAAATAAATCCATCTTCATAAATCACCCAGTCTCAGGTATTCTGCTATAGCAACACAATTTACTAAGACATGCTTGCTCATCGCTACTGAGATGTCATTGCCTCTATTCGGTCTCAGAGAAACAGCCAGGATTTGTAAGTATATATATACTAGCGGGCATACACACATACACATTTGTACTTCTGTATCTCTCTTTTTTGTATATATACATTAAAAATCATGAGTTTATACTGATTCCAATCTCATCCACAAGAACTGTCACAAATTGGAGGAGATTAAGGAGAAATAATAACTAAAGGCAATGCAGGATCTTAGAGCTCTGGAACAGAAAATAGACATTAATGAAAAAAGAATAAAATTCAAATAAGGTCTATAATTTAGTCAATAATATTGTATCAACGTTAACTCCTTCTTTTCATAATTTATGAAAAGTTAAGTGTTATGGGGAGTTTATATTTGGGAAGGGTATGTGTGAACTCTGCTGGTTTTCCAACTTTTGTGTAAGTTTAAAATTGGTTCAAATTAAAAGGCTTTTTAAATGTCATTAAAGTACATTTAACCTAGTATTTCCAAACTTCCTTGAATACGTAATTTTACTTTCCAGGAAAAGTACTAACACCCATCCAAAAACATTAATTTTGCCCTGGAACACAATTCTGGCATCCATACGGAATTACAGAATCGCTTTTTACAGGGCACACACAAATTAATCACATTGCATTTTGGCTTAATGTGTTTCCACTGTGGCTGCAGATTTTGCAAAACTATTAAGCAATCTCTGGTGACATAATTATTTGAAAAATCATAAAATTTTCTTAAGATTAAATGCTTATGATAGAAAATTGAACAAAATTTTATACTTAGCAATTGAATACAGGCATAATGAAACCTTGAAAGCTAAGCAAACAAATGTAAATCAGGTATTTTTTTTTCTTTTCTATTTTTAAAGATACCAATTACGTTTAACACAACAGAAAAAACTTAACAGCTAATGTATATAAGAATTTTCATTTCATAGAGAGCAATGTGGCAATATCTAGATCCACTGTTTGATCTTGCTTGTGAAAATAACATACTTTCCCAGTAAGTTAATGAAGAACTTCTTATGAAATAGCCACCTATGAGGAACATATTTACAATATTGCAACTTTTTAAAATTAGTTCTGCAGCAACATAAAAGCAAATTTGCTTCCCCTTTTATAAAATATAGCATTGGAATTATTAAATATTTTCATCCATTCAAAGTACTTCAAATATACATTCGTATCATACATCAACTGATTAGTATTTGAAGCCTTGTCTTTCTTTGGTCTCATAAATCAAAATAAAGTTATTTCAAAATATCCTTGTAATAATGTGTTATCAGTATTTGAATCTAATAGCAACAATTATTTGCTTATACTTATAGAAGTTAACAATTATTTTTAATCTTGATGTCTTCTGCTTCACTTTCAAATAAATTTATCTTAAGGCCTCCTAAGTAATTCTTTCTCCAATTCTTTATATAGTTCATTTCTTCCACATAAACTTTCAAATGAGCACTAAAAACATATACCTTTTAAGCAGACAAAAGAATTTTATACTCTCTGTAACTCATGATGGCTTTCTTCTGTAAAACTCTTCTACGGCTGAATAATACATCCCTCGAAAATAAAAAGGTCCAACATGATAGGTATTTGAGTCACTTTTTCTTTTTCAAAATACATTTAATCCTAATTTCCATAATATTTAAGACAGTGAATCACAAGATTGGCCATGGTCGCTGTTATTGCATTCTGATACCTATTTGTTCATTATTGTCAGTGTTCCAAAAAACATCTCAATAAAATTATGAACATTTACTCTCTTATAGTCAAGAAATTGTGATGTTGTGGTATAGACCAAGGAATATTCTGATATATAAAATACAAGCGTGCAAGGTGTGGGACTTTTTTTTCTACTCCATCACAAATACAACGCGTGGTTCTGGGTATCCTGTTTTGTCTTCTCCTGTCTCTCTCAAACTGCCAATTCTGACACCGAATTAAAAGGCTGACTTTCACTTGTATAGATTCTAATTGATATAGATTAGCAAAGCCAATGAGACAACTAAAGACTAATTACTATGTTTGGGCGTGGTTACATAATTTTCAAAGTAATCCTGTGAGTTGACTTCATTCAGTTTCCAGGCTTTACATGATGTTTATATGCTGATGACAGCCAAATCTGTATGTTTATCAACATTCTTGTAACGGCCTAGGAGACTCTATGTGACCTGGCCCATTGTTTCCTTTCAGATCTCAGCTTTTATTAACTTTCTCTTCCTTCATCTCTCTATTTATGCATGTCTTTTTAATGTTCCTCAAGTCATCAGATGTGCTTGCACCTCAGAGTCATTTCTTTTCCTTTTGACTGGAACACTCCTATCTCATATTTGTGCCTAGTCATGACTTTAATTTGCTCAGGTCATTGATCAAATATCAACTCCTTCATGGGGTCATACAATGACTGTCATTAAAGTTGAACTGACTGCTACATCCTTGTGCTCTTCGTTGCCCTTCCCTACTTTATTTTTCTCCATAGTGCTATTGCCTTCAGAAATATTTGTATATTACTTGTTTATTATCATTATTATCTCTCCAATTAGAATAAAAACTCCCTGAGAGCAAAGATTTTTCTGTTGGCTTCTTAATTATATCCAGAACACCTGAAATCATTCTGTCACACAGAAAATAATTACTAAATAAGTGAATAAATAAATGGATTAGATAAAAATTATTATCTCAACTTTCCACATAATATGATTGAAAATTAAATGGAGCATGTAATTGGTTCAATGTTAACTGGCTTTGGCAGTTAATGAGTCAATCATTTCTGTCTGCCAAAACCAGTGTTTTTTCCTCTATGACACATTTCCTCTCTGAGTTTACAGCATGCCTACTACAAAACAGAGATAATTTTGTTTGTGACTAGGATTCGTGATTCCCAAAGTGTATAATGTTGGTTGCTGTCTTAATGAGATAATTTTCTGTATCATACATTTTATAATAATAACATGACTGGTTTTGTTTTTTGACAGGAAATATTAAAATTCAGGTAAAGAACTATAAAAAAATTACCATAGTAACTATACCACAGGTATATGTAATATTTGTTTTAGTAGTGGCAAGTTTGCATTACCAGAGTTGAGCTCTCTCTTTAATGACTGTCAATGACCTTCAGGGTACTTCAGATATAAAACTTAGGCTATTTACCCTTTAATTCCTATGATATGTAATGTAATGATCTTTAAAAAGTAAACATCCAATTCTAAATTAATGTGTGTATATGTTTGTATGGAAATATGTGTACATGTATATATTTATTTTAATCTAAAACTACATAGCTAAATAAAATAAATATTTTTTAATTTAAAACTATTTACATAGCTAACAGATATAACTAGAAGCAAGCCCACATTTGAATATCTGAAATATACTTATATCCTTAATGCAAAATTGGAAAGCATAGTTTTCTTTGTTATGTATAATTTTTAATGATAATTACAAATCTGTGACAAAATGACAGAAACTGTAGACTACTCTA
This sequence comes from Cebus imitator, assembly GCF_001604975.1. Taxonomy (NCBI): domain Eukaryota; kingdom Metazoa; phylum Chordata; class Mammalia; order Primates; family Cebidae; genus Cebus; species Cebus imitator. Next base: position 305,445 of record NW_016108009.1, read on the forward strand.
AAATGTTTTCTAAAACACTCTTCTCTTGCCTTTCTCTATTAAAAAGCTAGAAATCTAAAATACTTAGTGTTTTGGGATGCTTGCGATATGTCTGGAAACATGTGACATGGCTCAGGCCAATTACATGTTAAAAGGCAATGAGTGGGATGCACGGAAAGCCATAAATAGCCTCAGCTGGCAATAATCTGTCCCTTTGACATGCTCCCATTTTGTGCCCAGAAGAAGAGCCTGAAGCAGAGAATGCATTTTATGATTACAATAAGAGAATCTTGAAGGGTAAAGACTACAGGGTAAAGATGTTGGAATAAGAAAATAGAACAAAGGGCTCTGTTGACGTCATTGAGTCAGACAGCCTGCTCTGGATGCTGATCCCCATAGTTTTTAAGGTTTAAAATAAATACCACCCCCACTTTCAGTGAGATATTATGTTATATGGGGCAGAACACATTTTTAACTAATGCAGTATTCTTTATTACACAGAAATAACATTAGTGTAAATCAGCCCTTGCCTCACCCATTATCTCCTAAGGAATAAATGATTTTCCCCTTATCCTGCAGAAACATTCCAGTCTCTGGATCCCATCCTTCACTTCCTTGTTGTGTTTTCAATCTCTTTTTCTTTAGTGGTATTTATTAAAAATTTAAACATTAAAAGCAAACAATAAATACTTGCATATATAGAAAAAGCGTTCCTTAACGTTTCTGTGCAGTAGGGCTTTCATTATTTTTCTTTCTTGGATTAATGAACAAACCTAATGAAGTAGCAATCCCCAACCACACTTTATTTCTTATCATCTCTTTATTTCTTCATACTTTCTCATAACAAGAAAATCCCCATTGTCAAAATTGTTTTTTCAGAAGTCCTCAGAGACCAGCATCCAAAACGCTTGCTCAGTCTGTCTAGAACCATCGATATTGTTGACAATCCCGTTCCTTTAGAAATCGTATCTTAGTTTTATTATGTTATACCTATATTTGCTTTCCTCTTCTTCACTCTAGTTCCTAGAATTAATAAGTTCCTAGTAAACAGTCTCAAGTTGTCATTTCGTTCGAATCCCCACTACTTCCTCCTTCACCTCCTTGAGCCTGACTGGCAGGATCCCCTCCTCAGGAACCAAGCATGCAGCCATTCCCACCACATCATGTCTTCACTGGAAAGCAAATGCATCCCATATCAAACCGCTTTTCCTTCTGGCAAACTATGCACTTCATTCTTTTCTACTGTCCAGTGTCAGTAGGTGAGGGGATTTTCTTTTTTTCTCCCCTCTCTCTTTTCTACACTTATATCTAATCAGTGGCAAAGTTCTGTAACTAAGCAGTATTTTTCTTATCAATTCTGTCTTTTTCTTACTCCTTGATTATTACTGAGGTGAAAAAGATTACCTCGTGGATGGGACTAATTATTCTCATGAAAACAAATTGAAAGAGAAAAACAGTGAATAGCTAAATTTTTAAAATTCTGATAAGGATGAGATGTCATCAGGATGGGCCAGTCGAATGCTTATGAACTGGACTGATAATCCAGCATTTCCTTGTGGAAATCATTATGGCCCATGTTCAAAGGCGATTTTTGTCTAAAGAAAAATTTATGTTCATTAAGAATAAATTTATTTTTGACAAGACTGCCAAATAAATCAAAATGCGAATTTAATTAACAACAAGACAAACCACTGCCAAGAGCACTGAAAACTCAAAGGTAAATAAAGTGAGCAGGTCTGAAAAATGAGGAAGAAAAATTGTGAAGCATTAAAATACAGAATAAACTTTAAAAAATATAAAGACCACAGTTATTTGAAGTCATCCAAGTTATTTTATGACTGACAGATCAGGTAGAACTGGAATGAACATAATAAATAGAAAAAGAAAATGTAAGATCATAAGAGTTTTAATCAGCCTTAGGAATTGTATTAGAGCACTGGCTAAGTTGCTGGAGAGACCACTTCACACCCACTAGGATGGTTATGATCAAAAAAGTGGGTAATTACAAATACTGCTGATGATGTTAAAGAAAGCATCCTAACACACTGATGATGAGAATCAAAGTGTCGTAACCTGTTGGAAAAATATTCTGACCGTTCCTAAAAAAGCTAAATAGAGTGACCGTATACCCAGCAATTCTACTCATAGATATAGACTCACGAAAATAAAAGCATGTGTCACACAGAAACCTTTTCACAAATGTTAACAGCAGCATTGTGAAAATGTCAGAAGCAACCCAAATACCCACCAACCGATGAGTGGAAAAATAAAATATGATCTATTCATGCAATGAAATATTATTCAGTTGTAAAAAGGAATAAAGTGCTGGCGCATATTACAATATGAATGAACCTTGGAAAACATTACAGACAATGCTCAATATTTGGGTGACCGGTCACTAGAAGCCCAATCTCTACCATTATGCAATGTACCCAAGTAACCGACATGCACATATATCCCCTGAATCTAAAGCAAAACCAAATTATTTAACATTCTTTATGTTCATTTATTTACTGTATGCCAAAATATGCTAAAATTATTTCAGCTGAGGATGATAGCTCAGGTCTGTAATTCCAGCACTTTGGGAGGCCAAGGCAGACAGATCACTTGAGCCCAGGAGTTCAAGACCAGCCTGGGCAACATGGCTAAACCCCATCACTACAAAAAATAAAAAAAAAAAAAATTAGCCAGGTGTGGTAGCTACTGGGAGGCTGCGGTAAATCTATAAAAATGGAAGTAGATTGTGGTTGCCCACGGCTGAAACAATTGGCAGGGGAAACACAGGGTGACTCTAATGGATAGATAATTTCTTTATGGGGTTCTGGAATCATTTAGTGGTGATGGTTGGATAAGTCTATGAATATACTTTTAACATAATGAATTGTAAATCGTATATTATGTGAGCTTTACTTCAATAAATCTGCTATAAAAAGTTATTATGGAGTTCTCTTTCCCATCTTGCAAGATGACAGGTGAAAAATTTGAGAAGCTAGATACTAAAGAGAAGAAACCTGAAGCCAAGAAGGCTGATGCTGGTGGCAAGGTGAAAAGGGGTAAAAAGGCCAAGAAGGGGAAGCCCCATTGCAGCCGCAATCCTGTCCTTGTCAGAGGAATTGGCAGGTATCCCCCACCTGCCATGTATTCCAGAAAGGCCACGTACAAGAGGAAGTACTCAGTCGCTAAATCCAAGGTTGAAAAGAAAAAGGAGAAGGTTCTTGCAACTGTTACAAAACCAGTTAGTGGTGACAAGAACGGCGGTACCCGGGTGGTTAAACTTCACAAAATACCTGGGTATTATCCTACTGAAGATGAGCCTTGAAAGCTGTTGAGCCTCAGTGCAAA
>NW_016108009.1:308935-316930 GCF_001604975.1 Cebus imitator
TAAAAATCCCAAAACATCTTACTGATGCTTACTTCAAGAAGCAGCAGCTGCAGAAGCCCCGACTCCAGGAAGGTGAGATCGTCCACATAGAAATACGAGATTACAGAGCAGCACAAGATTGATCAGAAAGCTCTGGGCTCACAAATTTGACCAAAAATCAAAACTATTCCCCAGCTCCAGGGCTACCTGTGATCTGTGTTTGCCCGACAAATGGAATGTATCCTCACAAATTGGTGTTCTAAATGTCTTAAGAACCTAATTAAATAACTGACTACCTTTTAAAAAAAAGTTATTATGGTGGATGATAGCATTTACTGTGACAAGTTGTAAAAAATTTTGCAAGTCACTCTTAAAGGGAATCCTTAATTCAACACCATTGCTTTCTTTTTTAATAAGGCAAAATGTATTGGAATTTATCGAGGAAGTCTTATTTTAAGGATCACTAAAATTCTTTTCTAACTTATATGAACTATAATTCTTTTTCACCAGGCTGTACTATCAATAAATAATATTTACTAGAAGTTACACAATGTAATTTAACTTCAGTCCATGAGTAATGAGCTGTTAGAGTTTATGGAAATTATTTTATCATTCATGTATACAACAATGAATGAAGTCGGACTAGATAGTCACCATTATAGTTGTATGAATCTGTACAAAGATGTTATGAAAAATAATGAAGACACTTGATGACTTCTATGAATGTTCATTTCATTGGTGTCAAAATAATTTTTATTACTCTATTTAATTGCATCAAAATGACAAGTACTTTCTGCAAAGAAAATCAATTTCATTCCTAATCCTGTTACATCCTTCCTATTGAACAGATTAAAGCCTTGTAAATGTACAGAATAAAAATATTCCTATTCACAACTTTGAGAAAATTCCTCCTAAGAAACTTTTTTTTTTTTTTTTTTTTTTTTTTAAGACAGAGTTTTTTTTTTTTACCAGGCTGTAGTGCAGTGGCATGATCTCGGCTCACTGCAACCCCTGCCTCCCAGGTTCAAGCGAATCTCCTGCCTCAGCCTCCTGAGTAGCTGGGATTATAGGCATGCACCACTATGCTCAGTTAATTTTTGTATTTTTAGTAGAGACGGGGTTTCTCCATGTTGGTCAGGCTGGTTTCGAACTCCCAAACTCAGGTGATCCACCCGTCTCCGCCTCCCAAAGTGCTGGAATTACAGGCGTGAGCCACTCCACCCAGCCGCTAAGAAACTCTTACCATCCCAATTAGGCAATTAGATGTAAGACAGTAAAATCTAATTTAGAATATCATTAAGGATTTACTACTTCTAAATTAACAACTTACCCATCTATAATTAAATCCCAAGAAAGAATTTTCCTTTTTCTGGATTTATTTGATTTGACACTTCACTTAAACAATTATCAATTAACTTACTAAATCTGAATAATCATAACCACTAGCATGAGTGAAGTTTACTTAGAAAATCAGCACTGTGTCTGAAATATAAGATTAGAAATATGACAAGGTATGAAATGAAGTGCATTTGTCTCTTTAAATAAGAGCAATGAGTATGTTCACTGCCTACATTTTCTTTGATCATCCAAATAAAAAACTTCTCTATTTCGTAAAACTCTCAAAATAAACAAGAACAAAAAAGGTTCTGATGGTACAACTTTCTCCTACCTTGAAGTGCATATAAAAAGTGATTTATACTGCAATTGCTAATTTTATACAACTACTTTATTATTCTACAATAATTACAAAATTACGATTTTGAGATCAATTGTGTACACTAGCTTTCAGACAAAACTTACCTCTGGAACAGAAAAATATGACTTTAAGTTCTTATTAATTAAAGGATTCTAAATTAGTATATTTTCATTTGCTGCATAAGTATTCATCTTTGAAATAAAAATCATGCCCTAATCCTAGGCCTAGCAAATGATGCCGACCCTTACAATTCATTAATAAGTTGCAACAAACTATCTCAAGACTGCTGAGAAAAGACAGCAAATAACTGTCAATTATCTATGTCTTGGAGTCCTTACTTATTTATCCCTTCATCAGATGAAGATAACTCACACAAATTCAAATATAGGTGCATATTTAGCTGTAAACCTTGGCCCTCTACATTTCTAAATCACATTAACTGCTCTTACTTTTTAAAATATATTTTAAAAGGTTATCTTAAAGAAAAAAATATACTTACTGCCCTCTAGAGGTATGAACCAGTAGTGTAATAAGTGTAGATGTTGCTGGGCATATACAGTTTAAAGCTAACATGGCGTATTTAAACTCTTCTTCACAAACAACATGATCTGTTTGAAATAAAATAGGTAAATTAGAATAATTTACCTTTGGAGAGTAATGTAATATAAAATATAAAACAGAATGAATAAATTTGCAAACGTCTCGATACAAGCACACTTGTTTTAGAGATGTTTTTATTAGTGCAATTTTAACCCCAGAAAACATATCTGCTAAGATAGAGCACTAGAGTAGGGATTAAGTGACTGGCGTGGCGGTCACTCCTGTCCCAACAAACTTAGCAACTTTTGCTGAAATGCCTAACCCTATCTTAACAAAAGTAACAACTTTTGGTAAAATGCTTAATCTTCCTATGCTTAGCAGGTGGGTGTGAGGTGTAGTCTAAAATACATCAAATACTTTATAAAGTCTCCTTTAGTTCTGATCATTCTATGGTATAAAATACAACAGTACTGACTTAGAAGAGCACTGATTTATCAAATTCATAATGACAGCATACATTTTAGAAAGTAATGATTAAAAGATTCAGCAGAGAACATATGCCTAGCATAGAAGCAATGGATTTGATACTATGAAAATAACTGCAATATCAAGCAATAGAATTTGCTAAAGGAAATTTAAGTTGAAATTGTACTTTAACTCCAAGACCTAAACGTCATAAACTCAAAAAAATGATAAGGTCCAGCCAGAAAACATAATAAATGGCAGCTGAAATTCAATGACATTAAAATAATAGACAGTGTTAGAAATGACAGCACATGGGAAGGTGTAGGCCACCTTTAAAGGGAATGATGCTACTCAGGTCAAGGATTGTCATACAGGAATGAGGGCCCAGATACCAGGTATTCTATTTTCTGCAGAAGCCATATTTTCAAAAAGTGATTAAATATTATTTATTTCAGAAAAAATAAAAACCTACTCTCCCAAATAAACAAGCATAGCTCGTATCAAAAATAAAGAGAAGATTTAAAGTTCTAAGAAAATACATATTCTTAGGCAGAAAAATAGCAGTTTTTGCAAAATTAAGAAACAGAAGATCAAATTTGTCAGTGAGCCAGATCTATAAAATGAACACATGACACCATAAATTTACGAGGAAAGAAGAAAAGGTTACATGGGAAATGGTTTAGCAAATGCTCAGGACAAACACTGACCTTAGTTCTGTCCTGTTTTTATAATATGATTTAGGACATGAGAAGCATACTACTCTTTATTCTGCTTTCATTTCCTTAAAAAAAATTGTTTCTCTTTCACATTATATGAACAAAAATATATACTATGAATATATGTCAGAGTTTAGTCTAAAAATATCAAGTTTATCCTAATAATCTCTCTCACCACACCCACTTGTCAATATGTTAAAATATACTTAAAAAGTTTTAAAAATACATAACCAGATTATTTATTGCTTTGCAGGAAAGGCAAGCAGATTCTAAATACAATTTTGAATGTAGAGAAGCATACAGAACATTTACAAAAGAACAGTGTCTTTAAACCACCATTTCAGTATATCTCAAAATAATTTTTGACTGTGTATGCCCAATCTGTGAAAACAGAGTGACCAAAACTGCTAAACCCAGAATGTTATTACTGTAGAATCACATGACATCAATACATAGGGAACCCATAAATTTCAAATCAAAAATTACAACAGATGATCTGAGAAAAATATGTACATATATTGTGACATAGATAGAATTTTTAAAATTTCAAACTATAACAGAAAATTTGGAAGGTATGATTACCATATATGCAATGGAGCATGCAAATATTAACTTTTCCTTACTGTAGTGGACAAACCATATTTCTTTCAGTAGGGGAACATGAGAAAACGTGATACATGTGTGATACTTTGAAAATATATCATTTTATTTTCCTTTGATAGTTGAAAAAGTTAAAAAAAAATAGGTCTCTTCTCTTTTCTTCAATAAATGTGTGCATCTGAGGTTGGAGGGCAATGGCTGTGGGAAGGTTGTGCCATAAAAACTGTACTAATGAGAACTGGAAGGAAGCAAAAGACTCCTAAGTTTCAGGTAGTCATTTCTGTATTTGCATGTGTCCTTTTTCTACATTGGTAAACTTTTACAGTGTCCATCAGCCCTTTCAACAAAAAGTATATACAATACCATCAATGGTGGTAATTTTACACATAAGCACAAAGTATGTATGTACTGTTCCACTGTACACTAAATTATCTAGGGATGCAAATGCTATAAAAATTAAAAGAAAATTTACTTTATTATGTTTTGCATTGTATGTGAGTCATGAAAAAATTTAAGATATTTAATTCCTATATATGTTTCATATCAGTCAAAAGCTAGCATCTTGTCATTGATAAAAGTGTCTCTTTTTTCCATTTCCTTCTGTATTCATGCCTGAGTGTTTACATGTTTAAAAAAACATGCTTTTTCTTATTATTTTCCTTCTGTTTCTCTTCCATAGTAGAATTAGAATATTATATTAGTTTTTTTTTAATTTTCTGTGTATAGATAGTTATATTTACCTAAATTTCATTTCAAAATAGTGTAGGAAGTATTGCAAAATATTTATTATAAAAAAGGAGTACTGGATCAGAGAAAATAACCATTTTTTAAGATAAATAAGTTAATACATAATTATCACGAAAGCCTTTGTTAGACAAAAAGTAAATTCAATACTCTTCATTAATAAAAGCTATTTAATTTCTATGAATTGAAAATACAAGGAAAGAGGTAAGGCAGACATTCAGCTGGATGATAATCTTTACTTGCATGTACCACAAAGTGCTAAAACTCAACCGGCAAAATAGAACTGATTATATACCTACACTTCTCCTCTCAGGTCCAAATCAATCCTGCCTTTTAGGACATTTTTAATACTAACCACTAATCCTTAGCCTGAATTAAAATGCTGAAAATATTCCTTCATACTAATTGCTCCTCATTTCCCAAAACATTATAATAGCCAAAGTCTGTGGATCATGCAATCAAATTCCCCTCTCTCTCTTATTTCCCCATTGCCATTCTCACTACTTACTACAGGTTTCTAATATATCCATAATTCTTAAGGGTCAGATATCAAATTGCAGAATTTAAAAAAATCAGATCTTAGAAAGGCAGTGTGTTTCATCTACCAGACACTATATAACCTCCAAGGAACAACCTGTTCCTAAAAATATTTCTGCAGCTAAATGTGTGAAGATTTATACTAAGTAGATAAAAATAGGGTTAAAAAGCTTCATGATAGTTCAGTGCAGAAACTACCACCAAATAATTTCAGGTAATTTCGTGTTTTAACACCAAGAATACAAAAATATTTTTCATTTTTCAAATACTTTCATTTTCCAAATAATTTCATTTTGGAATTACAGCTAAGGGATTGTGGACTATTATTCAAACTCTGGTGTTCTTTCATGTAAGCTAACAACTTTCTAATTGGTTTTCATGTTTTCTAACTCTTCAGCATTCCACCTTGTAAAAGTTGATTACATAAATTGGGTAACTCTTGACACATCCAACTAAAATAAAACAATTCTGATAAATTTTATAAAATTAATCAAAAAGGAAAGGAGGAGGAGAACTGAAAATAAAACAAGCTTACAGCACCCTTCAGCATGAATCATTAGGTCAGCTTACTTTCTGACCCACTTCCTCACAGTTGTTTGCCTATTACCCCCAAAACCCCGTAAACACCGTTAGAAGACTATAGCTCCCCTTAAGTGCGCCATAAATTACAACTTAAGCATTGTAAGGCTTTAATGTTTCCATTCGAGATATTCTTTAAAGTTCTTCATACTGGTGAAACTACTGACATCAGCTGGTCTGAAGGAACCCCACTGATTCTAGCTACTCTTTAGGACCCCAAGAAGTGCTGACTTACCAAGGAAAGCTGTTTCCACATTCTGATTATTTCAATCCCCCTTACTCCAACCAGTCAATGATCCCAATATCCCCTTGGCCTCCACAAACTCCTTAAAAACTCTAGCACATAGCTCCTCAGGGAGACGAATTTGAGGGCCTCCTGTCCTTGCTTGGCTGTCCTGTGATCACTAAACTCTTTTCTTTGCTGCAAATCCTCTTGTCTCAGTGTATTGGTATGTCACTGTGTAGCAGGCATATGAAACTTCTGGTCCTGTAACAACTTCAGAGTTGAGAGGCCAAGGGGATAAAAGCATTCAGGGCACATTAACACCAGCTCCAAGAATTAAACTGCCACAAACACATCTGCTAAAACAGCCTGTTGTGATCCTAAGACAAATTTTAGCTAGCAGTGGCTGAAACAACTTGCCATGATTCTAAAACTAGTTTTATCTACCACCTTTACTCACCAGAGATGGCCAGCTCCCAAAAGCTTCTTCAGTGCCAGTGACCTTTCTTTCAAATAATATAGAACATTTCTTCTTAAAGTAAGGCCCCTAATATTCTATTATTCTTCAGACAAACCAAAGACTACTCCAGTATGTGTGTTTGCCCTGAATTGCAATTATGTGATTCCCAAATACAATTTTTAATTTGTAACTTTTTTTGAATTTGACAATTTATTACCCTCTACCCTTCTAAAACTATGCTATGCAATACAGTAGCCACCAGTCACATGTGGTTATTTAAATTTAAATAAATTGAAAGTAAATACAAATAAAATTTCAATCCCACCATCATACTAGTTACATCTTACTAGCTCAATAACACTTATGGCTACTAGCTATAGTATGGGATAGTGCCTACACAGACATTTCCATTATTAAAAAAAAATTCTGTTGAACGTGCTGTTTGATCTGCCAAATGGTTTAGAGGCTTTTTCATAAATTCTAAAACATACAGGATATATATATCCTTAAAATATGATTCATAGACAGTAAGAATTTGGGTAATCACACTAACTCAATATACCACCTTTTCTATGCCCCTTCTCAGTCATATTGCCACTAATGTTGTCCATCTGAAATAACAGGAGCTACAGCATAACATATTTGTATAAACGCAGGTGGGTGTGTAGATTTGTTGGCAGAAGTTTATAAAAGTTCTGATTTTCTTCCTGTGGTTATTTTTTTAAGCAAAAGAAGTGGAAATGATGATTAAGGAGGAGTTTGGAGTTTAGAGGTTGCAGGTTGGCTTTTCCCTGTTTATTTTTTTTCCTTTAGCTACATTTCAAATGCATGGAATTTTATACCAAGAAGACAGAGAGTGAGACTTAAGGCTGGCTTTTGACAAGCCCAACCAATGGAGAGATTCAAGTCACTGAGGTGAATTGCAGACACAGATTATTAATAATGTGCCATGACATTCAAGCAGACTAAGAAGGGAAGACAAGACCTATGGGTGTAAACGGCAGTGAAGATTTGGTGGAACAATGAAGTGTAGGTGTCGTATGGTCAAACTGTTCTTCATTAGGAGTGAATTACAAAGAAAGTGATGGTCAGAGAAGGAGACAGCAGGAATGGAGATGACAGAGTTTTCACATTTATTGGTAATGATATGATCTAGGGTATGATCCTAGAAATGGTTGCCAAGATAGGATGAGCTGAGCAAGAACACTGAAACAGGAGAAATTAAAGAAACATTAGTCTAGGACATCGAAAATCCTTTTAATGGGCATAAACGTCATCAGATAGTATGACCAAGCAGCGTTGGAGAGAGTGACTTTTTTGGGGGATGAGGGAGAATTCAAGTCATAAACTGCCAATTTTTATCAAATAATTTTCTAATTAAAAATAGAAGTGAGGCCAGGCACGGTGGCTCACGCTTGTAATCCCAGCACTTTGGGAGGCCGAGGCGGGTGGATCA